>NW_019384555.1:703609-757888 GCF_000671375.1 Centruroides sculpturatus
CGTTGAATTTTCGTCGATGTTAAGCCTAACAAAGACTATTGTATCGTTAAAAATTATTTTTTTATTTTGTACAAACAAAATAAATATATTGAAAAATATAAAAATAATAAAAAATTATACTTCAGATGTTAATTTAGTATCAAAAACGTAAAATATTTGAGTAGCCCAAGACATAGCCAAAGATTGAAGTGGCACAGCACTGGCGAAAATTTAAATTCGCCGACTGGAATTCTTTCGGATGATTGACTTTCGGAAAATCGACGCTCTACTGTAATTTATTTTTAATTGTAATATAATATATGCTTGATGATAATGTGAATATTTTATTCTATTTGTGAAGTAGATCATGATTTCTTTTAAATACTAAAAAGATTTGATTACTGAATACATTTAATATTAAATTTTAGAGGCTGAATTTTTCCAATTAATTTCCAATATTTTAAGAACTTTTTATCAGTATGCACCAACATTAAATTTTCCAGATAGATAGTATCATGCTGAAATATCTGTATATGTTTTTCATCTTAGCTGATAACTCTTTGTTTAACCTTATTTTCATAGCCAATCTATCTGTTGGATATTATTCACTTGGCCTGCTGTAATTTAAAAGACCACCATATAGCAATTATACTATATGAGTGCCAAAACCAAAATTAAAACAAGTGGAAGTAACATGTACCACATCTATACTGACGATGTAATAATGCAAATTACTGAGCAAAGTGAAGAGTAAGAGACTCAAACGAGGCTGCATTGAGTTGACTTTGTGTCCAATTCTAATGCATACTCAGTTTCGGAGAGATGGAAGTCCAAAAAAAAGTGCACATTAGAATCAAGATAACATGATATATATGGATGAGTGATTAGGGAATGGGCTTAATTATCTAAGTCAACATACCTGTATTCATAAAAATTTAAGCTGATTTGGACTTGAATCCAGTTCCCTAGAATGGTAGATTAGAACTTATATTACCTCAACCATCCAACAATCAAATTATAACTGATAGTTTACTCAAGATTACATATCTGCAGCACACACTAGGATGAATATAAAATTAGACTCACTTCAACCGTTAACTGGTGTGAATTAACTCTTGAATATCAAACATTTTCGTAACCCCTTCTGGGTTCTTCCTCAGGCTTCTTTCAATTCTAAACCAGCCAGATCTTCTAAAATAAAAGAGTACAAGGATGAGGTAAAACAAAGAGAACTTATGTGCATGCATTCCTGTGTCATCCTTAAATAAATCCACCCCACACTGGAACACCTCAAATGGTTGAATATAAAATTCAAACGTAATCGAATGGAGAGACGAAGATTTCAGATAACATGTCCTTATGCATATAGTATCCGTGGTATGTTTAAATAAAATGGAACATTAACCAACATTGCTGATAAATTACCATAATATCAAATTCAAATCTAAAATGAAAGAGTACGAGGATGAGTTCGAACAACAAGAACTTATGCGCATGCATTTCCGTGTCATCCTTAAATAAGATTGAATGTTAAATATCATTGTCAAGTAAAGTCTGCCATGCCATAGAAAGACACATTTTCTCCCTGAAATTAACGCATGTAGATCTGCAGCTAGCTTTAAAAATCTTGATTGCCTCCAACCATTTGAGGTGTTTTGGTGTGGGGTGGATTTACTTAAGGATGACACAGGAATGCATGCGCATAAGTTCTCATTGTTAAAACTCATCCTTGTACTCTTTCATTTTAGGTTCGAATTTGATATTATGGTCATTTATAAGCAATGTTGGTTAATGTTCCATTTTATTTAAACATATCACGGATACGCATGCACGTAAGGACATGTTATTTGAAATCTTCATCTCTCCATTCAATTATGTTTGAATTTTATATTCATGTTTGTTTTAGAAGATCCAGCTGGTTTAGAATTGAAAGAAGCCTGAGGAAGAACCCTGAAGGGGTTAAAAGGCAAAATGTTGTTTGTGGTACTTTGGATCCTGCAGCTATTAAAAATTGAATGTTTGCAACACTAGCTGCACAAATAACAATTGAATCATAGATATGAGTGCATGATGATTGGCTCAGATATGTAAACAAATGATTTAATTCAATATCTCTTTTGATCTTTTGAAATCATATTATGGCAGAAACACACGAAATGAGACCACGTTTAATGAACGATACCTGTATGTGATAAATTTGATTTAATGATATTTTGCATTTTGGAATTGTAAAAACCTTAATGATTGCATGCTTATTGATTTACTGTATGCATTAAAGGTTCTTTATTTAAATGTTTTTTATATTTATTGTATTAAAATTTGTTTATTTAAAATTTTTTGTCAAATTATGTAAGCATTAATAACTTTTTATAAATTATAATTTGAAGTATTTAATGAAATTAATATATTATATATTCAGAATTAATTTATTTTGTTTTCATGAAGTTTGATATTTATTTAAAAGTTATTAAAAGTATAGATTTTTTATTTTTACATTTATTTTCAGCGAGCTGAAGTTGCATGCCAGCAGTTACAGTTGTTAAATCCAATGGTTGAGGTTACTCCTAATGTTAATTCAGTAGAAGATATAAATAATGAATTCTTCCTATCATATAATGTAGTTTGTATAATTAGTTCAAATACCAAAACTCTGATTCGATTAAATAATTTGTGCAGAAAACATGAAAAAAAATTCTTTTGTGGTGATGTTTGGGGATTTTATGGCTATTGCTTCTTAGATTTGAATCATCATTCTTATGTTGAGTAAGTACCTTTCTGTTCTTAATTCAAAATCAGCTTCATAATTTAAACATACAATCTATCACATGCTGAAATTTCTTCAAACTCAAATTCTTTTTGTTTAAAAACTTATAAAATTGATTATACTGTCAACAGAATTTAAATACTTTTTGAAATTAAATCATTTGAGCTTTGATAATCATTATGAAAATATGTATTAACATGCTATAGCCTAAGGAATGTAGAACACTGGATACATTTATAAAGTTGAACAAGTTAAAGGAGAATGATGCCATTGTATTCTTACTTTTGCCAGACATTTTGAATGAATTTTTTACAGCAAAATGGCTTTCTAAAATTTTGAGTTACAGATGTTGCTAGTACAGTCTTATCTAAAATATTTTTCTCAGATTATTTCAGTCATTTAGCTTTTAATTCACAATTCATACCTTTGAGTGAATTTAGAAACATCAATATCACCAGATGCCATTTTCATCTTGATATGAACTAACTCATTCTTTGGTGAATTTTGTTTGAAATATCATTAGAATAGAGTTTGTATATTGAGCTGAATTATACTTTATGATCAACTTATTAGTAATTTGTTTAACTTGTACAACTTAACGAATGTACCCACTGTTAATGCTTATTTATGAAACCGAATAGTATGCTGTTAAGTAATGGCAAGATTAACTTTTAAGTTTCTGATGTTAAATTTTAATGCTGTATATGATTCGCAAGTTTTCTAAAAGTTAGATAGTATACATATAACCTGAAATAATTGAATCTGTTGATTTCTGAAATAAAAAATTGTAAAAGCATTTTTATTAAAAACAAATATTTCTTATAATGGAAATGTTTTTACAGTTTGTTTCAAAAATATGATATAACTATTATTATATTTTAATAAAAACTTGATTTATAATCAGTTTTATTTTAATTCAGTTGTTATTTTCTCTCAAAACTTTTTATCTTTTTTATTTTCAGAGAAAGAGCAACTTTTACAATGAAACAGGACTGTAAAGAACCGAAAACAAAGAAACTCCGTACAGAAGAAAAAACGACTCAAATAATTACAAAAGTGAGTGAAAACCAAAGCTATACTTTAACAAGTTGTATTAAAGTATAAAATTATGATTTTTATATTCTCAATTTCAGTCTGTTGATTTTACATCTTTAGAAAAAGCACTAGCAGCCAAAGCTGGAAAATTTGGGACAGCTCTTAATAAGCAAACTTCCTCTCTGTTTTTTCTTCTTCATGGTATGTTTGAAGTATTTCAGAAGTTAAAATATATCATCTTATATTTCGAGAGCACCTCAAAAATTTTACTATTTATAGTAATTATATCAGTACAATTTTTGTCTGTTTGTCAAATAAATAAAAACAGGTCTTTTGAGAAGTAGTGTGAGAAATTTAACAAAATTGTAAATTGTAAGGTGCTTAAATGACTCATCACACATTACTAACTCTCAAGTGTAGTGTTAACTTGTTATTATTTAAATATTACAATAGCTGAAAATTCTTACTGTGAAGAACAGAAATTTTCATAATAGAAATTTAAATAAAGAAGGAAAGTTATTGAAAATTAAAACAATGGCTTATTTGAAAATATCCTTTCTCACCAATGCTGAAAAAAGGTAATTTATATATCTTTTAGTAAATGGTAGTCCAGAGAAGTATGTATAACAAAAAAGTTATTGCTAACGTAAAGCTATATAGTTTGAGATATTTAAGTGCAATTAAAAAATTAGTTTAGTGAAATTAAGACATTTACTCAAGGCTGGATTATTTTCCATGTGAACAGACTTATAAAATAATTCAATCTTGAGATAAATGTCTTAATTTCACTAAACTAATTTTTAATTCAACCATTTACTACAATCTTAAGAAACGTTATTTCTCAAGATCATAGTAAGTGTTTGAGATTTAAGGCTTGCAGTGACAAACTCTCTCAACTCATGGAGTTGCCTATCTGACTTGTAGCATTGCCAAACTTTTCATGCTACTTCTTGTGACCCCTGTTTTCATTTGCTCGCTTTGTATATTCTATACATTTAACTATATATGTTTTAAATTTTATTAAGCTCCATTTAAGAAACTGTTTGTTTTTAATTAAAAAAAACTTTAATGGATGTTGTATTTTAGTCAATCTTACCAGCACATATATCATAACGTGTAACATGAGATTAAATAATACATAATATTTGAAAACTGAATAAAATATTTTTTCTTCTTTAAAGTATAAACAAGAATTTGTTATTGCTGGTGATAAAGCTTATTAATTTTCAGAGTAACATCAAACATTGAAGTTCGTACACTCTATGGAAATAATCAACTTTGGTATTAACCAATGAGCATCAGCCATTGATTACTTATTTGTGGCAATTTACTTTCTGTTTCTTCCTCATTTTCTTGTTGCCTTCATTCATTGGAGTGACACATTTTCTTGTTAAATGTGTCACTCCATTACAAACAGTTAGGAAGCTTCACATTCTGGTATCAGAATATGAGGAAGTTCACTGTAGTAATGGTTAAATGCATGATTCTTCACAGATAATGCATGCTGTAAAAATTAATTAATGGAAAAGTCATTTTACCACATAGTGAGAGAAAATAAAATTCACACATTGCCTGATATATTAAGCAAAAAGTGAAGTGCTGGCATTGTTAGAGAATGTGCTGATTGGTTTAACTGAAGTGCCATTGTGTGACATTGCTCTCAAGTTAATTCTTTCCACAGACAGACTAATATTCTTATATATCATCAATCTGTTATAATAGATCACATCTTGCTTTGGAAATACTTTTTTGAAATATTGGAACTATTCATACTATTTTAAGTAGTTTTTACCTTCAGTTTTAGGATAAACTACAAGGTGTTTCATAAATACTGGATGCATGCTGCACATTATCTGGATGAGACTTAGGAATATTTAAAGATTATATAGCAGTGACATGACAGATGCTTTGTATCTTGTAAAATTTATATAACTTGTATATTAGGAAGAACAAATCTATGTGGGTATGTTAAGCGTACATCATAGCAGATCTGGTCAAGATTGTGAAACATGCTGTACTTCAACATTACATCATATTGCATTTATATATATTCTGAAGAAAAATGTACAATACTTCTACTGGTTAATTTAATTTAATTTTAAAATGCATATCACTCAGTTTTTTTTTAATCTTAAAAGTGGACAAAAGCAAAACTTTTAGCCATATTTTTTAATAAAATTAAAAATTTTATATCAAATTATTGTAAATTCCAAAATATGGTTCCTATTATAAATAATACATTGAATAATTACATCAATATTACATTAGAAACTGTTTATTCAGACTTATGGCTAAATTTTTTTTCTACCATTTATAATTGTGAGTTTTATATTAAGATTATTTTAACTAAAGATAAGTTTATTGAAAATATTAAATATTCTAATGTTATATCTGTTGTATAAATTTTCAATTTTATGTTTTTATAATTAACTTAAATTTTAATTTTATTAAAATCCTTTTTTTCTGTTCAGTAATTTTCAAGTTTTGGGAAATTAATCAACGATATCCACAAATACAGAGTCGTGAAGATGATATTAATAAACTACTACAGTTGAAAGATCAAGTAATGAAAGAATTAAGTATTGATAGTAAACGATTAGAAGATCAAGTTTTAATGTGAGCATTTTCTAATTTTGAAATGTAACAATTATGATGAACTACTGGAAAAAAATTTATTAACATTATAATATTATCACTAGATAATTTCATAGTTAAGAACTAATAAAATTTAAAGACATGACAAGACACCATTAAGCAATCATGGGCTCAAAAGGCACTTATTTCTATGACCTGGCCCAGGATTTTGTTGACAAAACTGCATCAAACAGCTGGTTAGCTTGGGGATGCCCCTTTGGACAGTTGGAAGTGTTCATGATTGCCATACAGAATCAGATCATAAATACTGAAAACTACAGAAAACACATACTCAAAGATACAACACTCACAAATGACACATGTAGAAAGTGTCACATCGTGCCAGAAACTATACAACATATCACTTCTGGTTGCGAGCTCTTGGCACAGACAGATTACTTACATAGACACAATCAAGTAGCAAATATAATACACCAAAAACTTGCAAGCAAACACAAATCATTAGACATCAACAAATCATACTTCAAATACATTCCACAGACAGTATTGGAAAACAACATGCACAAAATGTACTACAATAGAGCCATAATCACAGATAAAATGATTTACCACAAAAGACCAGACATCAATCACACTCATTGACACACAATAAAATCACATACATTATAGACATAGCCAATCCAAACACTCACAATATACAAAACACGCACTGAAAAAATCAGCAAGTACACAGAACTCGTCCAGGAAATAAGGCATCTGTGGAGGATGGATGGGGTGCTTATTGTACCTGTTGTTCCTTCCTCTACAGGTGTGATACCACATACACTACAAAAAAGCCTGGGAACATTACAATTGAACAGAAACACATACATCACACTACAGAAGGCCACTATATTGAATACATGCCAGATTGTTAGGAAATTCCTGAACACTGACACACTTATTTAATTTTTGTTTGCTTTGCCTTGACTTGTCCAGCATAGTACACAGCAACTGGTGTCAATCGAGTATAACCAACTACTCCCAACATAATAATAATAATAATATAAATTGTTAACATTTGCTTGGAGAAAATTAAAATGATGATAGAAATTATTTATTATTGATTTTGACTGATTGATCATGTTGAAAGTGATATTTTTACTGAAGTTAACCCATAAATTTCATAATTTGCTTGAGAAAAGTAATAAAATATTGTATTTGGATTCATATAATTACCAGATACATCCAAAGGTCAGTTGTATTTATTCTATTATGCAATGACTAATGAAAATGACTTATACATAGTCAAAATGGTTTCAGTAAATAAAAAGATAGTTACTATCCTCAATTTAGAAGATAAGTGAGTTATTTTATTGTGTAAATGGGATGCCAAGTTATTCAGAATATAATAAAAACAACAAATAGTATTTAATTATCATATAGATTAAAAAAATTAAATAAAGTAAAATTTATATGCTTTTTTTATTTTGTAATTACTCAAATTAAATATTTTGCCCACAATTTGGAGTTAAATTTTGAATTCAGTTTTGACCCATTTTCAGAAAAAGGTTTGCCATCACTGGCCTATGCTATCAGAAAATACAGCTGAAACACAATCATTTAATCTTCAATCTCTGATGGCAAGATGGCTGAGTAACCACTTTGATAAATATAATTTAGAAGGTCTTAAGGTTACAAAATTTATTTATTTTTTCTTATATACATTGCTCAGTGTTTTGTTATAATATTTTATTGTAAGTTAGTATGTTAAATTATATATGATATATTACTTTGTGTTAATCAATATAAAATATTTATTTTGACTTGAAAAAATTAGTATTATTCGATAATTGATTAATGATTATTATTTTATTTGTATATATGAATGCCAATTTTACTATATACATTTTAAAAATTATAATTGCATTATTTTTATTTTAAATTTCAGAGATTGAAATTTAATAAATTTATAATTGAAGTTTAGACTGTTTACAAAAAATATCAAATTTTTGAGTCTATCTTAATCCTTTTTTATACAACCCCAGAAGTAACAGTTAACATGGTTTTTTTTGAAGAATATACTTCTTAAAACAAAGGTAAACAATAAGTAAAAAAAGGTTCACAATGTTAAAAACGATCAAGTGTCAGCCTTCTGTTATAGATTCTGTTATAGATTTTACATTAAAAACACAAAGAATTCTTCTCACCACATTGTCCTTATCCATTTTTTAACTGCTTCGGGCCCTCTGATGGTAGTTACGAGTAGTTACAAATTATATTGATATATGACCATCTTGTGATTAGAAATGGAAAAAGGAAATCAAACTGAAATCCTTTGTTGTTATTCTCTTAGTTCTTTAATTATACATAAAATTCTTTAGTTACAGTTCATTTTATATTTTTTGTTCTCTTAACTATACTGTAAGTGTGCTTTATAATTTCTTTTTATAATTACTGTTGATGGTGATTTTTAATAATTAAGGAATTAAAATATTTTAGCTATCTGTTCAGTTCACATATTTATTATTTTTTAGGCAAGTATTTGGTGAATTAAGTCCTGTTTCTGCTGTAGTTGGGGGTGTTTTAGCACAAGAAGTGATAAAAGTTAGTTTCATTTATGTAATTTATTCAAATAAAATTAAAAACTGATCTCTAATTTAGAAACATCATATTTATATGTACGTACTATATTTCAAGTCAAATGTTAAAATTGAATTTTTTAACAATATATAATTATATATATATTTGTTATATCGACAATAAAATCTTAACTTTTTAAACAATGTAGGCAGTGTCCTGTAAAGATAATCCCATCAAGAATTTCTTCTTATTTCACGGAAAAGAAGGCGGAGGAGTCGTAGAAAATATCGGAAGGTAAAAATAAAGCGGCACTTCATTTGTATAATTTCATCTGCCAAACATTGACAGTCGGCAAGAATATTTATTGCATTTATGATCATTTGAAAGAAGAGTAAGGATAGAATTTTTGTACACCAGTAATTCTTTGTTATAAAATGTGACATTGTCATGTATGTTTTTTATAACATTAAAAGTTATCTTCAATTTTAAATTTTCTGTTTGAGTCTCTGTAATATAAGTTGCTTGTATGTGTGTGTGTGTGTATATATATATATATAATAATAATAATTTTAAGTGAAAATTAGTTCAAAATATGTAAATAAACATTTCTGAATTAGTGTATGATTTTTGGGAACTTCAAATCTTAACTACTGATAGCAATTTAATAATGTGTAATTGAAAGTTTTTGAATTAAATGGATTAGAAATATATATATTTAGATTAATATGTAAAATTTACAAAACATTTTTATTAATACACAATAATTTAATTTATAAACAAATATTAGGATTATTGTTAAAATGTAGTATTACGTATGGAAGAATATTTTTTTAAATTAAAAAAGTTTCTTTAGCATAATATACAATATATATGAAATGGGAGATACTTCAGTTCACCTCCAACTGATCCAATGTACTGAAATGGTGATACTGGTTATTAATATTTTGGCTATTTTTTCACACCACTGTTCTCTTAATTTCATCTTTCTATTTATCTAAAATAAAGAAATAAAATTAATTAAATAAAAGACAGTCATTTAATTAGATTATGGCATGGTAGTAATAATACCTGTTAAAAAGTAGGAGTATAATAGATTATAGTAACTTAAAAAATATACATTTATTTAAAAGTTGGGGTAGGGTGTATATAGTTTAATTGTTTGAGCCCATTAAACTATACAGTGGTACTTCAGGATACGAAATTAATCCGTTCTGCCACTAAGATCGTATCATGAAAATGTCGTAAGGTGAATCATTTTTCCCCATACGATTACATGTAAAACCAAATAATTCGTTCCAACACGAAAAACACACTCAAATTAAAGCTAAGTAATACATTAAAAAAATAACTATAGTAAGGAAAACACTGAAAAATGCATTTTGTAGTTGTAAATGTATAAGTAATCGTAATATAATAATAATTGATTGAAAAAAAAATGTAGTTTTATTTGCACTTTACCTTTGAGGATAGACGAGGTGGAGGTGTAAATTGGTGGAAGGAGAGGGAGAAGGGAAATGATACTAAAACAACTTACATAACATAATGTAACAATAACTTAAAAATAACTTAGAAAAGATTTTAAAAAATTAGTGTTGTTTTATATATTTTTATTTTTATTCACTGCTTTTTGCTTTCCTTCACTTCTGTCAGCACGTTCACTGGATAGAGGTCGCTTGGTAAAATATCTATCCAGAGGTTTGGCTTTGCCTACTTTTTAAAATGTTTCTAAAATGACTTTGTCATTACTCCAAGCAGCAATACGGCCAGTGTAAACCTTTTCGGGATGTTTCTTTTCAATAAAATCAGACACTTTCTGATAATACCTCAAGATTTCCTTTATCGAGCGAGATACTTCCACGACGAAGCAAACACGCGGACTGAGACCGATGAACAGAAGTGAATAAAAAACTGGCGCGGCGAACTAATGTAATGTCGTATGGTGAGATTTTGTTCGTATCGTGGAGCAAAAATATGTTCGAATTTCATGTCGTATCCTGAATATTTCGTATGCTGGGGCGTTCGTATCCTGAGTACCACTGTATAACCCAACCCAAGAAACCATGTAAATTTAAAACAGTAGAAAATCAAACAAAATATATATACACAAGATCACTGAGGTACAAGAATAATAAGTATAAAATACTTTTACATTGGTAAAGTTTAAAAATAAATGTATAAAAGCCAATCAATGGTGTGAAAATATAAGTATATATCGATAAACTCACTGGTGTAAATGGCAAATGGCAGGTAAACATACTATTATTATTTTAAATAGTAATAGCAAATGGTCAAGTATAAATTGATGTTTTAATAACGCAAAATTTATAAAAGGAAGCTCAGTTAATAACTTACATAACTATATTAAGTTGACATTAAATAATAATTTTAAAAAGAATAAGAAGAGTGATGTATTATTTTTTCTTAAAAATATTTACAGATACAACTAGTCGAATGAAGAAATGATGCGATGTTAGCGAATGAAATATCGGCAATGATAGTTTTCAAGTCTTAATTTTTTTTCAAATGCTACTTTATACTTGTTTGAATCTTAGTTATTAAAAATTACATTTTAATGCAGCGGTTCCCAAAGTGTGCGAGAAATAATATCAAATTTTCATAATTTTACTTTCACTTTCAATTCGATGCGATAAGATGTGACGTCTAGCAGACCGGATGCAAATCATTAACTCGGTAATAAAGGTGGCAAAATGTAAAATGCCTCGTACCATCGCAGAAAAACTCGTTCTATCGGCTGCTGTAGATACGGTGAACATTACGATCGGTGGGTCTGCTGGGATAGTGTTATTGGACGAAGGCACTTTCGAAAGTGCCTTCGTCCAATAACACTATCGGTGGCAGAATACAGCGCATAGCGAAGGACCTCCAATACTCTGTTATTGAAAAAATGGAAGGGAAGAAATCGGGGTTGCAGCTAGTTGAGGACACGGATAATAATGATGATGCTTACTCGATTTGCTATGTACAGTTTATAGATAATAACAACTTTGTAGAATACTTTCTCTTCTGTAAAAATAGTGCAGGTGCTAAGGCTCGCGACTCGTTCGAGATCCTCGATATTTTTATTTCCGAAAATAATTTGGAGTGGACCAAACGAATTAGTATCTTTACTGATGGTGCTCGTTCTATGTCCGGATGTTACGGTAGATTGCGAGCACTTTTTCGAAGCAAAGACCCCGATGCGCTGTGGATCCATTGCATTATTCACAGGGAAGCGCTGGCATCAAAATATCCGCAACGAACCAGAATATGTAGTACATGTAGTAAACTTTATAAAAATGGCCATTGAAGGCAAGATTTTTCAAAAAAACTGCGAGGATTTGGGATCCGAGCACGAGTCTTTGTTGTACTACAGCACTGAGAAAGTACAGTACAAAACATTACCTCGAGAGAGCCATGGCTCTCTCGAGGTAATGTTTTGTCTCGTACATTTGAACCGCGACATGAAATTTACATTTTTTAAAGAGGAAACCACAAGTGTGCCGAAAATTTTGATTGAAGATTTTTTGGTAAAACTAGCGTACTCGTGATATTTTTGAAAAGCCGAATGCTCCGAATCTCTGCCTGCAGAGAAACAACGGGCAACTTTTAAAGTGGATTGAGAAAATTTCAGCTTTTATAAAAAAAAATTAAAACTGGAAAATAAAAATAAATGAAGACGGAAGAAAAGAATGTTTTCCCTTGTTTTAACAGTGTTTGACTTTCAATGGAGTCGATTTCTCTCGAGGTACGAGCTCTATTTTTAAAGAACATTTATCACAGCTTATCACCTGGTTTGAGAAATATTTTCAAAATGATAATATCGACAAATTTGCACGGATTCGAGATCCATTTAATGCCAATGCTCCGTCCGAATTTACCGCAGACGAAGAGAATCTTATCGAGTTGTCTGGCGACAATACATTGAAAACAAAATTTAGCAGCGAGGAATTAACTGAACTTTGGATATCGGTAAAAGACGAATATCCCTTCCGAGTGGTACAGCTCGGAGAATCTTAATTTCATTGGCGATTTCTTATTTTCGCGAAGCCGAGTTCGTGGCTGTGATAAAAACTAAGAATTGCACGAAAATCAATGCGGAAAAGGAAATGAAAGTGGCCGCGGCCAGTTTGATTTCAAGGTACGAGAAAATGTGCAGCGATCAACGGGCTCGTCCATCCCACTAATTATAATTAATTGAATTTGTTCAATTACAGTGTTTTGTTACCTTAAATACCTGTTTTATTTATTTTTTACTTAACATCCTAACTCTTTAATTAAAAGAATATTGGCTGTTTCGCATATTATACTTGTTAGAATTTGACATAGGGCGCCTCGAGAAAATCCGAATATAGCGAGGGCGCAAGAATCGGAAAAGTTTGGGAACCACTGTTTTAACGTATTTAATTAAATACCTATTCATTTGTCTGTCAATGATAATTAACGAATCGATCCATTCGTCTTCGTTAGTGATTAAATTAGCTGAATAGTTTCTAATGAAAATAACATTATTTCTACATTGTTTTAAATTCGTTTAGTTTAACTGCGTAAAATATTCAAATTTCAAAGTAAAATTTAATGTAAACGCGTAATATTTAATATGTCATTTGTACGACCACTACTACTAATGTTTACGTACGATAAGAGATAAATTTGCCAGTCTTTTACTTGGTAGAAACATTTTCAAATATTTTAGAATTACAAATGTATTTTTTCAATTGTGTTTTAATATAAAATAGTGTTAATTTGAAATGTTCATTTTATTCTAGATCAAAACTAGCACTTGGGTGTTTGAGACACTCTAACGGCCGTATTGGCAACTGCAATCAACGAGTGCTCTTGTACTAAAAACAAAGCCAATGGAAATCGGTTAACTTCTTACTCTAACTCTCGATGGTTAGTTAATTTTTGTAAATTTTATACACCCACAAATCTTTGTTTCTCCAGTAGATTTCTTCGATTAATAAACCAGTAATGTTTTTGGCTGCCTTCGTCGGCGATTTTCACATTTTGGAACATCGACCAAAAAAGTGTTTTTACTCGTTTATTAATCAAAGAAATTATTCTGCCGGGGAAAAAACGTTTCTGGTATTTTATACCGATACTCCGCTTGCCAGCTTAGTAGATTTAAAAAATTATTTTTAAAATATGATTATAGATTTAAATTTTAATTGGACAGCGATTTGAAAAATTTACACCTATAAATTCCCACTGTCAACTGTCCGTCCAACTTTCTTTAATTTCAACAATGGAGTTAGACGGATGAAAGACGAGACCAGATATAAAAACCTTAGAGGTAGGAGGCCCCGATTGGCTATACGCAAACCACAAGTCGTATTATTCCCATTCAAAAATTTTCCCCCGAAATGTGTTAGGTAGACGACCGGCACGGCTGTATTGTTAAAAGAACAGTACGACGTACGGGGGCAATCCGCTACTAATTTGAGGTGAAAAGCTTGTATTTTACATTAAATAATTTAAAAATATGATTTAAAACGCTCGTTTTCTTTCTGTTTGTTTATTATTAAGCTATTTTACTTAATCGCGCGCTGTTTTATCCATCTCGGTTCGTTTCAAAAATATATAGGCCTATATAAATAGATGCAATTTTTCTTTAATTCCGCACGAGTTTAGAACGAAGACTGAATTATCTTTGGAAAAAATACGAGCGTAAGAACACGAAATAGATGCAAAATTAGGATGCGGATTGGCCACAACTCTATATTTTATGTTTTTATATTTGTCGCGATAAGTTTAATTATTTGGCCATGCTTGGGAAAGAAGTGTCTGATAAAAACAAAACAATTTATAATAAAATATGTCACAGATGCGGTACGCGCGTGTGTAGAAAGTAATTTAACCGATTTTAAATGTCAAAAAACTTAATAATTATTATTAAATCGAAGTCTTTTAAATTATAAATGTGTTAATTTTATTTCACTTTTTATAATTTTGCTTATTTTTTAATTCAATTTAAACATTTTGTATTGTTGGAACTATAGGTATGAAGACGGAGCGTTGTTAATAAAGATAAATATAAAGTAAAAGTGGTAAAAATCGATAATAATAAATATTTTTTGCAAGTGTAATATACGCAAAGTTTGGACTTAGATAAAACTCAAACGAGTCTAAATCAAAATCTGTACACGTTAACGACGCGAAACGACCAAAATTAAATCAAAAAAAAAACTATAAATTAACCGAGATCACACTTAACTAAATTGAAACTTTCAGTGTATAATAAAATTTTTAAAGTATTTTCTTAATTTAATTAAAAATATAAAATGTAGTTTGTTATTGTATTATCAAACATTTTGATGGGGTTTCTTATTTTTTAAAGAAATAATACGAGACACTATCCGTACGGGGAGGAGATATAAAGAACAATAGGCGCGCAGCTGCACCGATTTAACTACCTGCGAGGTAATGATGCGGATGGAATCGTACACTGGCTTTCCTTTAATTCGCCGGATCAATCTATGTATTAGTTTGATCCGGGAGACCGGTGCTCCAGAACCGAGAGAAGTCTAAAAAATCTGATATATACTGAGGTGCAAATCTGTATTACCCGTATGGTAGACAGATATTATACTACTAAAATCATCTTTTGACCCTTTAAAAGATACGGGAGCGTATTTTAAATTTGGACGACTTTAATGCCAAGATTGTATCGAAGTATCGAAAAATTGTTATAG
Organism: Centruroides sculpturatus; assembly: GCF_000671375.1. Classification (NCBI taxonomy): domain Eukaryota; kingdom Metazoa; phylum Arthropoda; class Arachnida; order Scorpiones; family Buthidae; genus Centruroides; species Centruroides sculpturatus. The sequence continues at coordinate 719,237 of NW_019384555.1, forward strand.
TATAATAATTTTGGCTGGTGTCTTTATAAGTGGCCAAATATTTTAAAATTTATATTCTTGTTAAAGTTTTCATAAACTATATGAAAATATGAATATTTATGATAAATATGTCTATTATATGGATCATTTTATTAGTTTTTAAACGTTGGTTTTGTCTGTAAAGATTTTATATTGTCGTTTTTTAGAATGTAATTAATTGGGTTTGATCAAAAATATATTAAAACTTCGGGTTGGCTCCATTTTTTAAATAATAGTTCGACTACTCCAAAGGATTTGGTTTCTAATTCTTAAAGCCTCGTCCCGCCAACCTATATCTTAGGGCCTCGTATTTTTACGGGTGGGAATATTTGGCGAAAGGGCCACGAATCTAAGTCCAGCCTGGTTAAACGTACCGAATCCGAAAGAATGTATTTGCGGCTTATTTCGATAGCTCGTTAATTTACGATTGTTCTCAAAATATATTAAAGAATACAATAACTTAAGTTAGATAAATTGCTATTATAGCAAAAGCATACTTTTAAGTAAAAAAGTCGACTTTTTTATATCTAATTCTTAAATGCCCGGCTCGTCCTATAAGACTGGAAGCCTGGAAGTTACGTCGATCTTCGTTTACTCTTTTACTGCTACAGCCAGGTGTCGAGTAAAGAGAAACGAATTCGAGTTATTTCGACGGTAAAGGACTATTGGACCGCTCCTCCCCATCAATTTAACTCGAATTCGTTCCTCCTTACTCACGCACCGCGCTTTACGCGTAAAAGAACAAACAGAGATCGACGTAACTCCCGTAGTTCCAGACTTACGGGACATCCTATTTTGATGCGTATTAATTAATGGGAAAAATATTAAAAAAGCATTTTTACGATTATCGTTACGTTATTATATTATTCCATTTAAGTAACCGAAACTCTAAATCACTGTTAAATGTGGCACCGATCGCCATCCTATATATACGACGTATAATCTATATTTACGATCCTACCAGATGAAGGGTGGTTACAAATCTTCCGTAGCCGTTAATGTACGAAGTAAAGGCATTAATTAGCGATTTGCGCCAAGAGAATCCGTGGAAAACTCGGTTTAATCTAGCAAATTCGATACCTTTTAGATAATGGCCAGTGTGTATTTGTCACCGGCGACATCAATTTTTTACGGCGGGTTTGACAGGGTTATTTTTTTGAAGCGCTTCTCCGTCGTATTAATATAGAGAAACAAAAACACGAGATTAGAGCCAACAAGCGGGAGACAAAACAGATATTAGCTCCCAGAAGACCGCAGTTCACGTCAGACCGACCGTAATGACCTACGACTTGAGGGAATAAGAATTCCCTTCGCTCATTTCGTGCGGTGGATTGATTCCGGCAGCGTTTGTACGGAAAGTTTTATATCCCGGACGAAAACCCAAGAAAATATTTGGCCCACAATGAAATATAAATTATTAAATAAGGAGATTTGGATAAAGAAAACGTTTTAATGGCGTCGTAAACGAAGATGATTAACATAAACAAAATCAATTGTGTAGAGACGGCCGGAGGAACACGATTTTAATTAAGCCCTATTGAGTGCGCGCGATAATTTACTGCGTCATATATTTCGCACGGTCTCTTTCAAGGGATTTTCCAAAAAGTCTTTAAAGGGTTGGATAGAGTTAAGCTTAAGTCATATTTACTACGGCTTAAATCGAACGACAGAATTAAATCCCGGTGGAACTCGACTGCCGAGAGTTGCCTGTAATTTATATAGGAAGTTGAATGTGGCATTCTGAAACGGAAGGGGTTAAGCTGTCGAATCGTTTATCACTCCACTCGGTCGGTAATGAAGTCTCCGAGTGATTGCCAGAAAATGGCCGTAATTAAGTGGATACGAGACTCGACTCGGAATTTACTCCGCTTAAAAAAAGAATTCCTCTTTAATCTTTCTTTAGGGCACTTAAAGCGAAGAAAGCGACCCGACCACCGTCCAAACTTTCGATCTGTCCGCTAATTGTATCGATCGGCGCGCGCTTCTCGCGTATAACGCGCACCATCCGCGTTAGTAAATGCGTTGCGTGGATCAAAAATCCACATTTATCATCCAGGGAAAATAGGGAAAAAAATTTCGTCGGTAGTCAGTTTAGCTATTACTGTAATTTGGTCGTGTGAGTAATCCGTCACCGCGTCAACCCTTGCTGCAGCTTTCATACACCTCACTTGCCACCAATTCCGTTGTCCGGGCGATGTAAATGCTTGGTTGAACCTTTCGTTGATCAACTAATATAGATTTATTCGATTAGTTTTTCCATACAACAATTCCCCAAATGTATGTCGCTAATAATTAATCCGCCTCTTATTAAATTAAACGAAAAGTTAACTTTCTTAAATTTAATATCGATAAGCCTTTAAATAAAGATACGATTAATCTATTTATGCGAAGAAAAAGCGTAAAAGTATATTTAAACCGTGATTCTTTTTAGAATTTTCGAAGGAAGTTCCTCTTACAACGTAGATAACAATAAAAGAAATACTTGGAAAGGCCCGGTGGGATGGCGCGCTGGCCCCTTGTCGTTCCGTCCGTATTATACTTTAACCTTTCGCTCCGATATTATCGTAACCGCGGCCTTTTATTTGTATTTATTTAATATCGGAATTTGTTTAATTACGTTTAACGAATTTATACGCGGCCGATACGCGATAATTATTCGTTGTTAAGAGAACGTAATTTCGATTGTTTTAGTCGATTCGTTCGACTAATTCGTCGCGCGATTAAGTTTACTTAACCCGAAAAATGAGAAGTTCTAATCGAATCTTTAAGATTTATCGTCCGCCTAAAGCTAAAATATTGGATGGGAAAATTCCCAGCCTTTGTAATACGTCGGTTGGACCTTCCTATTGTGACGAGGACGTAACTTGTTGCTTTTCCCAGTTTTTATCGGGATTTAAAAAAAAATGCTTTTTTGTTGTAAATTTCGAAATATAAACTTTAATGAAAATATCTTCATAAAATAAGTCGTAATTGTAGTTTAGTAAATCATTTTACACGCGTCCAAAGACAGCCGATTATATATAAAAAATCGATATAGGCCCTAAATAGATTAAATATTTCTAATTTTATTCGGATTTTTTTAACAGTTTAATCTCGAAGATTACTTGATTTTTGTGTAAAAATAATTTTCAAACCGTATATCTTGGATCTATCCTACTGGCAAAAAGGGCCCCACCGATAGAGAGGGTCTCGAGCCAATCTTTTGTAAGAAAATATTCCTCCCGAAGAAGAAAAACGTCCGAAGTCGACGCCGTACGCCGGGCCCCCTAATTCGAGTATGCCCGGGCCCCGCCAAGTTATAACGCGTCGCCGTATTCAAAGAAGGAAATCGAAGCTTTCTTTAATTTGAAGCGCGGGATTCGAACCCCTATTCTTTTACTTGATTGTTCGGTGGTATATTAAATACGCGTATAAATAAGCAATAATATTGTACCAATTACACTTATATTTTCATTTTACCAGGAAATTTCCATTATTTATCCTAAATCGCGTATAAATCATTTAATCTTTGGTGGGCGGCGCATCCAAAATCGCTTGTTACCGCAACCCGGCACCGACCGAAAGCGTCGTTACGTAACGCGCCATGGAAGCCATCGGTAATTATAAATCAATTTTTCATTCCTCTCTCCACAATGATATATTTCCACTCGACGGAATAGATTTTCGCACGCGTGGACGACAAAAAATACAAAAAAATACAGTTCTTTGGGGTGAATTCGACGTCGTCCAGTCACGTGCCGCGGACGGTCATTAAACCGTTTGGCGCCTCATTTAAATGGAACACCGACTAAACACACGCGAGCTAATCGCACGTAAAGCCTTTTCTTAAATGTTAAAAAACGCTCGGGTCCCTTCTCCGTTTGATTGGGGGAAGGTCTATCTGTCATTGTGCGGTCACAACACTCCACCGTATTCTCCCATTCATCCTTCCTACCAGTTACGTGTTGCATTTTCGAATAACTTTCTAATGGTGATGAGTCTGGATGCCACACAATACCTACGTCCTATTTTGTAAAGTGCCGTTCAATCATCCACCGCGTTTCTTTATTTAATATCTTTTTTAATGTTGTCGCTCTTAAATTAATACGTCGCCATTAATTTTGGCCAAACGTTAAAATTGCGCCAGTTAAATGCGGATAGAAACGATGGCTAACTCGATATTTATCTTAATATTTCTTACGGAGAACAAAGTACATTTAGCGTACGAAATACTTCTATATACTTATAATCGGCGTTAGACTTATTGTCGCCACCCTAAACTGTAAGGTATACCGGGACCTTTCCCTCCCGGTAATAATAACGCGTGTAAAAGTGTCAAACTATACACTTAAAAATAAACAGAATCTATAGGCCCTCGATTTGAAAATTGCGGTCTTACGCTTACGCGCAAATCCCACCCCGCTTAAGTCGTACGAATTTCGATCTTATCATCGATGACTATAAAGCCATCGCCTACGGTAAAACCCGCGTAAACCGGACTCGCGCGGCGGTATGGAATATTTTTTCCGTTTTCAACAGGTTTTACTTTTAAACACAGAAAATCGGTGCTTTTCTTGCCGTTTAGGCCAGTTTCCCTTTAATTAAGGTTCCGTTTCGAACAATTTTTACCGTAAATAATTTCTGGACTATTTAATATATCCATCCTAATCCGTTTATCTACATTTAATTTCGTAATAAATCGTCATTAAAATAAACGTAACATTAAAAATTAAATTTTAAAAAATTCTTTATGTATGAAATAATGAGATTTTCTGTATTATTTTTTCCTTGAAAATTTTAATAATTTACAATCGATTAACGTGTAATTTTATTTCCCACGAAACCGGTAGATAAATAATTTAAAGCGTTGTTAATTTATTCTATCTTCATTGTAATTACTTACAGTTTTGCTAGATTCTACCTCGAAATGACGTTATTGTCACATTTTCTCTTAAGTAAGCTGTAATATTCCTCTCTGTATACATTGATTGTCGTGGAAAACTATTTTAATTAATAAATTCGTCCCATAACTATCGATACCGCGTAAGTTTTCGCAACGGAGAGCGAATAGGGTCAATCCTCGGAACGACGGACACTAAGGGGAACGTTAAAAGCGGCCGTTGTTCGGAGGTTAAGCGTTTACGTACTAAAAGTAAATCTTTTGATTCTTTCGTAAATTATGCTTTAGAAAAATGTGGCCTTCCGTCTTAACGATTTACCAATTTGGGCGGCTCTCCTTTCTTTTTACGGGTTCCGTTTTAGACGGATTTTTGCAGTAAAGATAAAGTTTTACTAGTTATTTACTACTTTTATTTATTTGTATTTACGTAATAAACTTTAAGGAGAATTTAACAAAATAAATTCGAAACTCTTAAAAAATATCTTAAATACTTTTTAAAAATTCTTAGTCCTTAAATATCCTAAAAACCAGGCCGGGTCTGTATGCCGGATAAACGAGCCGCGGCTTAGGGCCCGCCTATACCATCTATACTTTAGGACCTCATTTTTACGTCAAAGGGGGGAAGGACGTGGTATATATACCACGTCCTTCGTATATATATTCCTCTCTATCTATATTATAGTTTAGGACTCTAACGAGTCTAAATCCAGCCCCCCGCCTAGAACTTTCGATTGATGTCGACTTTTCATCTTCGACAAAGCGTTCCTCCTTCGTACACTGCCCATTATTGTTTGGCCAAGACCAAACAATAATGGACGGTGTATATTATATTTAAACCGTCTTTAAGAATAAAACCGGGCCCTAAGTTCTAGATTATAGCAATTAAATTTACCTTAATCGTCGAAGCGGAATTAAAGTTGTCGGCCACTAAACGTAGCTTTCTTCCTACTTCGTTAACTTTGCTTTTACCATCGGCTAAACATTCTTTTAATAAATCTGGCAAATTACTAGCATCTAAAACATTATAGAAGGATATAATTTAGTTAAAATACTACGTAAAATTGTATAATAATTAATGGTCGCATCTCACCCGCACTCGGAGAAGACGAGACTAGATCCATCTTATCATTCGACATCCCGAAAGTGTGGTTAGATCGTCCCACGTGTTGGTGTTGCGTCACGCGTTGGTTAAAAGAGCGCACGCGTGGAGGGGTCCAATGGGAGGAGCGCCCGTACCAATCCAAGAATTGGATGTTTTGGAATATGGCTTCATTAACCCTTACTTCCATCTAATCAATCAAATCTGTGGTGGATGGGGATTACCGAGATATGTTGAATACAGAAGGGACATTAGTGCGGATCTCGATTGATCAATCACTTTGTCTTACGCGAAAATGCTATTCTCTTTGATTGAATGCCCGCTTTTGCCATTGTCGCTCCAATTAAAAAATATCGTAAACTTCTTTAACGTTTAAAACGCATTTAAAATGCGCGCTAAACTGGGAAAAACTCCGCTATTTTTACTAAACTCTCGTAAACATCCATTTTTGACCCCAAAATTGTATTTAATTAATAAAGAAAACACTGTTTTCACCGCTTAAAACTGCAAATGTAACGTCTTACGCGCGCTCTAACTTAACCTTTGACCTCTCTAACCACCTTTACCCCTTATTACTTAAAATTTTTATTTGGCATATTTTAAATGCCTGTTTGAGACGTACGCGGTATATATCCGCTACCGGGTTTATCGAATGCTGGCCGAGACTACCGTTGGACCCGGCATACCGCTTAATAACGAGGTAGATTAGTTCCTCTTTCGCTAACAAAATTAATAATACAGAAATTAATCGCCCGAATAATTCCTTCCAACCCGAATAGATACGACGGTTCTTCGGTAACGAGCATTTATATATGTAAGAATTATTAAATAAATAGGAGACTCCGGCGGTATGGCGTTTCCTTCCCGTCTGGAGCTTGACCAAAACAGATTTTTTTTAAAGAAAAAAGTTTAAAATTATATAAGTTAACTTTTAGAAAAACTAAAAATTCACCTGAATAATAAATAAAAGGGCGCCAATTAAATAAGTATTAATAATTGTGTTAATTACGTTTTAAAATCGACTTTATAACGCTCCAAAGAGCGCCTAACGAAGCGCAAAATCGACGATATTTATTTGCCAAATTAATTGATAATTAAAGCCAACTCGATAATAAATAAATCTGCATGGAATTATTGTCGTATCTTTTATTAACTAAAGCGCGATTGCATTCCCACTTAGCGGGAGATGCGTCCAAGTTTGTCGCGCTCGATGGTCGAGGATTTTTCTTATTTTATATAATAGTTTGGTAGTAAATATCTTAAGTAAGCTGTAATATTCCTCTCTGTATACATTGATTGTCATCGAAAACTATTTTAATTAATAAATTCGTCCCATAACTATCGATACCGCGTAAGTTTTCGCAACGGAGAGCGAATAGGGTCAAACCTCCGAACGACGGACACTAAGGGGAACGTTAAAAGCGGCCGTTGTTCGGAGGTTAAGCGTTTACGTACTAAAAGTAAATCTTTTGATTCTTTCGTAAATTATGCTTTAGAAAAATGTGGCCTTCCGTCTTAACGATTTACCAATTTGGGCGGCTCTCCTTTCTTTTTACGGGTTCCGTTTTAGACGGATTTTTGCAGTAAAGATAAAGTTTTACTAGTTATTTACTACTTTTATTTATTTGTATTTACGTAATAAACTTTAAGGAGAATTTAACAAAATAAATTCGAAACTCTTAAAAAATATCTTAAATACTTTTTAAAAATTCTTAGTCCTTAAATATCCTAAAAACCAGGCCGGGTCTGTATGCCGGATAAACGAGTCGCGGCTTAGGGCCCGACTTTACCATCTATACTTTAGGACCTCATTTTTACGTCAAAGGGGAGAAGGACGTGGTATATATACCACGTCCTTCGTATATATATTCCTCTCTATCTATATTATAGTTTAGGACTCTAACGAGTCTAAATCCAGCCCCCCGCCTAGAACTTTCGATTGATGTCGACTTTTCATCTTCGACAAAGCGTTCCTCCTTCGTACACTGCCCATTATTGTTTGGCCAAGACCAAACAATAATGGACGGTGTATATTATATTTAAACCGTCTTTAAGAATAAAACCGGGCCCTAAGTTCTAGATTATAGCAATTAAATTTACCTTAATCGTCGAAGCGGAATTAAAGTTGTCGGCCACTAAACGTAGCTTTCTTCCTACTTCGTTAACTTTGCTTTTACCATCGGCTAAACATTCTTTTAATAAATCTGGCAAATTACTAGCATCTAAAACATTATAGAAGGATATAATTTAGTTAAAATACTACGTAAAATTGTATAATAATTNATATTCTCTTTGAACCGGGCTTTATTTTAAAGCAAAAATGTTTCTTATCGGTGAATTTTTTTTATTTTGGAAATTTATTGACGACGTAAGTGACGATTCGGTTCGATTCCTCGCTTCGTTTTAAATATAAATTTTAAAATTAAATGGAGCTTTAACTTCGTTAATAGACGAAGCCAAATAATATTTTACCTATTGTAACGCCGTAGTTTTTCCATTTTTACCACGGCCCGGCCAGCCTTTAGCGGCCGAACCACCGAACGCGGGCAGTCGGTGGCGGGTCGGGTTTGCCTCGAAAACCCTCCTGAAAGTCCTTTGGCCAATCGCCCACGCGTTTCGTGGCTGTATTCGATCGAATTAAAACCGATTAAACTTATTATTCCCCTAAACAACCTTATTAATACTGGTGTTACTGTTAAATTTTATGTACTACGTAATTTTATAATTCTCGTCGTAGATCTTTCGCCGAGACTATTTTCATTCGCTATTAACAGCGTTTTCCCGTACAGTCCACGTACGGTACATCGAGCTATTTGTTCAAAATATATTGGCTAAAGAGTCCCGCTCTACCCTCGGGCCTGACGCCAGCCTTACAGGACTCGCGCCAGCCGTCACCCGAATTAATTGTTTGGAACACAAATTTACGCAAAATTTCATTTTATGCGGTATTTGCCGACCAAATCGAGCGTAAAACAAGATCATAATTTAGGGTTTTTTGATCTTTTATTTTGCTCTTTCTACGCTACGGGCCTAGAGGACCTTTTTCTTCGGTACTGGCGGTGGGCTCGTCCAGGCTGGCGATAGGAGCGGCCGGATGGGCCTGACTTATCCGGTACTTATAAGTACCGGATAAGTCAGATATAAGTATAAGTCAGGATGTCCGGATAAGTCAGATATAAGTCAGTTATAAGTAGCGGATAAGAATTTTTCATTAGTTATAAGTTATAACTGATGAAAAATTCTTAGATCGATTATCCCGAATTCGATTCCGGATTCCTCGTAGATGGTACCGCATTCGTATTCTGAAGTCCCGTATCTATCTTATTTCCATTTCTGTGGACAACGAGAGACATTTAACGCAGTGTACAAATATGACGAAGATTCGGACGATAATCGAAATTTCCCATCCATCTACCTAATTGTAAAGTCTCTTTGAAACTGAAAAGTTCGAAACGCCGTAGTTCGGTGGCGCGCCGTCATTAGAAGCGGTGGGTACGGCGCTTCCCTCGTATTTTCTAAAAAGTAAATACGTATTAATTTTAATTATACGAAAATAATGGCGCATTATTTTATTATAACCGCATTACGTATCTTATTACAAATTTCTATACTACGCGTGAAAAAAAGATAAGATCACTATCGAGTATTCGAATATTAGTGGCGGAGTAGCGGAGTGGAAGCGCCGTATCGTCGGCATCCGAAAAGCCGGATTGGCGCGTTCGCTTTACGGAGCGCCGATCTCACCCGGTTTAGCCGGCCGAAGCCTAGCACCTCGGGTGGACGCTACGCGTATACCGCATCCGATTCTATCCGGGACCGGTTCCTGGCCCGATTACGCCAATCGCCAGTAGATTTATAACTTAAGTCCGCCGATAAGAATTTACCCGTATGTTTTTACCATATTTTTCTCTATAGTCGACGGGAGTTTTAAAAAAAATCCGTTAAAATATTCGATATATTTATTCCGCTCTGCGATTTATATTACTGGCGGATTTCGACGTTAAACCGGCGATATTACGATTTCGTACATCCCATCTTTAAGGGGATGTAGAAAAAAACGTGTACAATTCTCGTATAATGTTAAAAAATTAACCGTTACTTCGAATGAACGAGAGAGACGCGCCAGGTACAGAAAAAGCTCTAGAATTTATTTTCTTTAAATTTACGATTTACGTATCCGTTTGTCATAAAAATTTGTCTTTCCACTTTTTCCCGAGACTACGAATATTCGAGATCGACTTACTTCTACTTAAGAAGTATAGGTAACCCCCGTATAACACGGGTGTTACGTTCCAAAAAATTGCCGTGTTACGCGAATCCGTGTTATACGAAACAAAGAACTAGTGCGAAAAGGGAGGTTAGGTTCCAAAAATTAAAAAACACGCTGTTAAATCCTTATTTAAATCCTTATTATTCATTTATTCATAGGTAAAATATTTATTATTTAAGTAAATATTTTACCAGAGGATTATTAATCCTATAAGATGATCTCGGCGTGAGCATCGTCGACTGGTAACAGTTTGCGGTGCGTTCGTTAACAGCGGTCGCTCCGCCACGGGAGCGCGCTGCCGTTTGTAGGCACTTAGGAACGACGGTGAAAGAAAGATGGCGGCGCCCGCCCTATCGATAGTATCGTGATGGAGGAATCTATAATTCTAAAATGAGCTTTTAGAGACAAAAGAAGAGTCCCGGTTGTAAAATTTAACCATTAATTAAATGGATTATTTGTTGAAAGAGCATTCGAAGTAGGATGTAATAACGGAGGTAATTATATCGAACTCGTTTATTTATTAAGTACGTCGGATAAATAATCTATTAAAAATACATTTAAAGAAAGAATTAACCGATTGCCCCGGAAGTCGGCTTCTTATAGAAACAGCTTCCCTATCGTCGAATGTCACGGCACGCTACTGCTAATTGTAAAGTCTCTTCGAAACTGAAAAGTTGGAAACGCCGTAGTTGATTTTAATGCAGTAGTGAAGCGTCACGTAAGTATACTTTTTTTAAAACCTATTCATTGGATGAGGCGTTAACCGCGGTGGTGACTACTGTACTTTAGAATTTGGTTTACTTCTTACACCCTTATAAAAGGAGATACGGTATAAACGACAGTCTTATATAAAAATAAAAGGAAACTGTAAAAGTTTATTGTTAATTAATACATTTATTCTGAAAACTCTGTTTCCAAAAATTTGGCTTAGAAAGTTAACGCATTTTATTATTTTAGATTTGAAATGAATCGTTTATTTTTTTACTCGATTAATTGCATCTTTCGCCACCGTAAAAATGCTTTTATTTAGTACACACTACGCAATTTAGCCGTTTTCCTTCGTAATTATCGCAAGCGAGAATTCCGCAAGAAGCGGTAACGCGTTTAAAGGGCATTTCTATATTATTTCCACGATTCATACACAAGTACGTTCCAGCTTCCACTAATTCGCCTTCGTACTCGTAAGTCCAACCTTCGGGGCATTCTTTTCTTCCCGCTTGAACAAACGTAACGGTTCTATTAATCGCGTTGCACAAAGAACATTTAACATCGGATATAATTGGATTAAATTTGGATGAAGCAATTTTCGCATCTTCTAGATAATTATCCGATGGAAGGCAGAAGGAATCTTTCTCCGTCGTCGCCATAACTCCGGAATACGACGTCTCCACTCCGGGATTTTCGCAATCTTCTTGCCCCCAGTTAATATATTTTGCGCCCCCCAAGTCTGATCGAATTTCTATTAATACAGAAAACGAAAACTATAATGTATAATTTATTAATCGTAAAACATGCGATTTAATATTGTTATTAACGTACCTGGGTATTCTGTTTCCTGTGTTAAAAATAAATAAATTTATAATTAGTCGGCTGTTATATTAATTTCTTAAAGTATAAAATTCTGTAAATATTTATATGTAATATTTATTGGCGGTTTTAGATTTAACGAGGCTTTACATTAGTTTTATATACCATATATAAAGTTTTACCAGATCCTCGGTCTTACCTAGGTCCTCAGAAATTTTTAATGGCGGGCCTGTCCCCAATGTGTTGGGTCTTCTCCCTCGTCACCCGGCCACCTCCATTTTCTAACTCTTTCCGTTCTGTGGGCGCTAAGAAGGTCATTTTTAGCAACCCCGTTATGGATTGGGCCGGACCGGACCAGATCCACCCGATGGCGAGGGACTGGCCCGGCCCGAAAAATTCCTGCGGGTTTTCGTTCCGTTCGGATTTGATTCCGGGTCTCCCAGACCGCCATTTTAACTCCTGGGCCACGCGGTCGTTCTATCACCTCCATTGTGTGCACCGCCACTGGCGGAGTGGATAACGTCACCGAATATTGGTAGTTGGTGGCTGGTTCGCGCCTGACAAACGGGCTAGCAACGTGGAGTTAACCGGGGTTTCCTCGCTTATTTAACACCTAAATTGAGGCCAGTTTCCCCTAGAAAATCCTATCGGGAAGCGCCTCCGCGACTTAACGCTTAAGTGTCGTGTTGCCTTATCACATTAATTCGTACCTGTCGGGTTTGATGTTTAGTGAAACCCTAGCATCGATTACCTATCCCTAAAACCGCCACTTGTTATAATTCAGTAAAAAAAAGTACTAACCAGTTCACTTTTAAGCCGTCGGAATTGACGTAGATATTTATCCGGAAGCGACGAATCGTCTCCCTGATAGAGCTGAAAAGCCGATTGAAACTGCTCGGTTCTTCCAGAAGACGATGTATCTAAATCGGAGATGGTTTGGCGAAATTGTTCCATAATATTTTGAATTTTTGCTCTAAATCGATTGATCTGTCGTAAAACAAATATATTTGATAAGCCGTAGTGAAATTTAAAATATTAATTAAATCGAAGTTACCGATTGGAAGAATTTAGGCGGTTGCAATGGAGGAATCTTCGATAACCAATCGGCCAGACTTTGTTCTGTAGCCAGGAGGTCGTCTAATTGAACTTCTAAACGTTCCATATACGGCTCTAAAATACTTTAAACGCGAAAACAAAGTTTCATACGTAAAGAAATAGCGTTGAAAATTTGCATTTAAGCTTACATGTTATGCGACTCCGGAGGGAAGAAAGTATCCAAGAAGCTCAGTGGATATAGCTCCATTGTTAAAGGAACTCCTAATCCGTCGTTGATATCTTTGACGTGTTGGGGAAAGTTACTTACTATTTCCATAAGGCCTTTCAAGGTTCTCGGTATTCCGTGAACGGGTACCGTAGCGTAATAATTAATTTCCATGGATGCGGTCCCTTTAAGATCCTCTTGTAACTTGCTTAATTTTCCTTCAGAAATTATTAAAATATAAACTGTAGATTATATCTATAACAGATACCACATACTGTGATAAGCCGTTGATCGGAAAAAAAATATGTTACCAATAATATTGAAATACAGTAGAACCTCGATTATCCGCCCTAATTGGGGACTGGGGTTGGTCGGATAATTGAAAAGTCGGATAACCGAAAAGTATGAAAAAATCCATTATTAGTGTAGTATATTATTATATCCCATGTAATTAGTATATTAGTATATCGCTATTAACCTACTTCGCGTTGAATTTTCATCGATGTTAAGCCTAACAAAAATTTTCTAAAATAATAATCGTCGCTATTGTATCGTTAAAAATTAGAAAATTAAGCCTCGTTTAAATACTGGCTCCCTTTCACGGTCGAATGAGTGTTGCCAGCTAAAACACGTGAAAATAATATTAAAGTAGCCAAGACATAGCCAAATATTGTAGCGCCACATCACTAGCGGACATTTGAAATTTGCCGACTAGGACGGTCGGTTAACCGAGGGATCGGTTGATCGGGGGGCGGATAATCGAGGTTCTACTGTATTCACATTATAGAGTAATATTAATTCATAACTAGTTTAACAATATAAAAATGTAGACTAATTTTTTATCTATAAAGTATACAACATAAGTATACTTAGTTATAGAACGTTATAAATATTTATTATAACTTCATATACGAAAAAAATTTTTTCCATCTCGTGGAAAAGGTCCGTTTACGGGGCCTTTTTTCCATTAAAAGGCCCTCAAAGCCGGCCTTTTTTCTTATTAGGTCCCGTAAGAAGGCCTTTTTCCATATTCATCACAGATTTGTCTAGATTCACAACGGTGCAGTTGGGTGGAGAGGAACAGGGAGAATCCGGACAGACTACCCCCGAAAAATTCCTGAGGTTTTGCGACTGTCAATCCCGACCGATTCTCCCAGAGAGGTAAGCCGACCTCTCAACCGCTTCGATTACGCGACCTTAAAATGTAAATTATAAATTTCTAATAAGATCTTCTTACCTTGTATATTAGCATCGAAACTGCCACCGACTTGAAGTTCTCCCTGAACGTGCGCCTGTATTTTTTCTTTATCCTCCTCTTTTTCCGCTTTAAATACTAAAGACGCTATTAAATCTCCTCCGTAAGTAATACTTCGACAAAAATGCGTACCCAAAGTTTTAAAATTTCTCCAGTTGGATAAAGGTTTGATCCTCGAATGCAAGGTCTTAGTTACCTGAGGTTTCGTAAAATGAAACGATTCTATTAACATAAACGCGGATTAAGAAGAGTATTTTAAGTAAACTTACAGTTTCGTAATGTACTCGAATTAGTATTTCTGTAGATCTACTGCGTTTTGAAGTATCCCGTAAATAACTGCCCCCTCCACTAATCTTCATCCCCAGACCTTTAATCTTCAACGATAAACTTCCGGAGACGTCTAAAAGATTTTTAGCTTCGTTCGATCTTCCGACTAACGTGTAACGAGAATTGGCATTATAATTATTTATAGTCTGAAATAAATTAAAATAAACTTTAGAATTACGTAAGGTATTTTAAAATATTTATAATTATTTACTTACCAAAACATTATTTACGTCTTCTTTTGAGAATATATCGACTCCCGTTACGTGTTTTCCAATGTCGTACGTTCTTCCAAGCAACATGGGTAGCATGTAGAGCGTAACGATAGCCATTCTGCCAGTACTTTAATACAGATATTTTATAACTAAAGTTTTCACATTATCCTGTAAAAAAGTCTTACGTTTAAATAGCATTTAAATTAAATAATAATTTGGTTATCTTCGACCGCTTTACCTTCTATCGGCGAGTGCTTAGTGTAATCAACGGCGTGAAGCCATCTTTAAGTGCCAATACCTAAAGATTGCTTTGATATTTGGTATATAAGCCTGTGATTATCTATTGCGTTATATTATTAAGTTAGATTTAAATATTAAAGTTTTTTACATTCTATTTTAAACTTTTCTTTAGTTTAAATAAAATAATTTTTTAGAATAAATTTCCAAATACGATTTGATAAATTAATTCAAATTGTGTAAGTGTTGTCTCTTGTGGGGTTAAACCATTTCATCACTTTTGATTTCTACGTGTTGTTTTTTCATGTAGATCGTATAACCGAAGACAATTATAACTAAAATATTCGTTTTGAGCTTTTAAGTCTTTCCGCCCTATGGGCACTAAGGGGCCTTTTTTCAGCCCGTCGGGGGTTTGGCCAGGCCGGCAATAGGGAGGCCGGGCGATGAGGGACCAGACTCGATTTTTCCGGGACGAATCATCTCCCAAAAATTCCCGGTGTTTTTTGACTCAGCCGGATTCGTTCCCGGACTCCCTGGAGTAGCCACCTCGAGCGTCCTGCCGGCTACGCTTTAAGCTTAACTCGAGTTGAGCGAATTAGGGGGTTTTCCACCCCGACATCTTCTCCACCCCGAAACCCGATAAACATTACAAATTTAGAATTTAATCACGGTTTGTATACATAAATGCGCTATATCGATGTATGCGGTGGGCTGGGCAATCTCCAACCTGGAAAAACACGACCAATAAAAGCGCGTGTTTTTAAGTTTTTAAGACATATTAAATGATTCTTTCTTAAATTACACAAAAAGTAAATATTAATTTAACGAAGGAATCTACTTTTAACACGACAAAATTTCTGAATTATTAATTAAATAAGCGAGACTAAACAACGTCGACGTGAGAAATAAAACGGCTCAACAGAATAACATACGAGTTACTTAACTTTCCCTTCCAAAGTTTAAAATCGCTGAATATTAAATATAAATCATTGGTTAACTTATACGTTAGATATAAAATTATTAACACTTACAATCGTCGAAAGTTTCGGCTGAATTTTTCCAAAGTAGATGTCGGAATTAACATTTGGAGACGAGATAAGATAATATTTTTATTATTTAGCAAATTTTATTCGACCATTTTCTCACTGTTTATCTCAAATGACAAATTAGTAATAATTCACCAAATATTGTAATCTCTTAGATTCAATTTGACATTATTTAATAAACTTACCAAAGACAAAAATATTTTTATTTTTAGTAAATATTCATAAACATATTTTGAATATTTAAAAAAAATTTCTATGGAAATAAATGCCACTAAGGCGCCCGTCTACCGCTCGGGAGAACCGGGTTCGAATCTGAATGGCCAGTTTCTTATATATTGACGGGCTCTCAAGAATGATCTCTCGCGAAATGCCTACAGTCAGTTCGGCCGGGTCAATAATGCGGGAAAAGTCCTATTTGCGCCCACGGGGCATAATTTTAAAAATTTTTACTTAATTGTTTAAAAATAACTAAAAAATATATATTTATTTTTGATAAAAATTCGTACAACAGAAATATTCTGTTACTAGATTTTCCTTTATGCAAATGGAAGCCCGAAAGTTTAGCGGCACAATTTGCTTAAATTCTATATATCGATTATCCATAAAAATGGCAATTTTATAGATTTGAATAATTTATGACCAATGTTTTCGAGATCCCATAAATACTCGAGCCAAATGGCTCGACTGGTCTTCTTTGATAAATTTTATTACAGGGTCTTTATCCTCAGTAATTTCAAAAGACGACCCTCCGATATTTTTACATTTTTGGTCTCGGGACCGCGAAACGTCGAGAAATACAAAAAGATTCGAGGGTAATTTCTGTATGTATGGGGAGGTTTGGGAAGAGGAGCACGTTTTTGTTGGCTCTCTTCGAAGCTTAAATTTTGAAAGCGCGCCATTCCCACGTAAAAAGTGCGTAGCGCCGTTAAATAAGAGAATGGAATTTAAAATAATTTTTTCATAAATATTATAAGATTTCGTCCTTCGCGAGATATACGAGATATAAAATAATTTAAAAGAAAGAATATATAAATGCGTATCGCTCATTCGTGGGAAATGCCCGTTAATACTTCTAATACGTGTACTGTACAGTACATTCATTACAAGCGCATCCCTTCGGATGTCTGTTTTTGTACGGAGACCTTTGAGTCGACCCGAATGGTCATTTATAATATAACGGCTTAAAATATACGTATTACACCAACCATCTTTTAATATTTGCCGTAGTAAATCATTAAAATATTTTTATCAAAATTGAATTAGTATCGTTTACCTTCTCGGAATTCTCAGAAATTATTTTAAATGTAAAAAGCAGACTGCG
This sequence comes from Centruroides sculpturatus, assembly GCF_000671375.1. Lineage (NCBI taxonomy): Eukaryota > Metazoa > Arthropoda > Arachnida > Scorpiones > Buthidae > Centruroides > Centruroides sculpturatus. The sequence continues at coordinate 736,689 of NW_019384555.1, forward strand.
TGGTATTGATGAAATATGCTTCTATTTTAGATTTAGACTCTATTGTCGCAGTAAGCCATAACATTCAAGAACTTTACAGTAATAAACCTATATTTAAAAACACGAAAACAAGCTGTAGAGTAGAGAGTAGCTTTGAAGAATGAGATTCTAAGTTGTAGTCTTTATTTAATTTACGCCAGGCAGACCCGTTACTACTGCCAGGCAGAATTCGAATTCGAATCCAATCGGGAACCCCGCCAATTTTGCTTCCATCCATTACGGATTACTATTCTTAGACAAGATCGATCCCCCATTTAGCCCGAGGGAATAAACCCTATTCTAAATATAAATTGACTCGTATTTTAAAATATTTAATGTATCAATTTAATGCTAAATACAGACGAAACATTATTTTTTCGTTTTATATGAAATTTGTTATTTAGAACATAATACGCAAGGAATGACTTTTTCATTAAATGTCACAGCCAAAAGAAATTTTCCCGCATCTTCGACTGGATGCGCATCTTCGGGATTCCTATCGACACAAATGGCTTGTGATTTAGCGGACGTTTCTCTTCCGGCTACGTAGTATCCTTGGTATTCTATTTTCCATCCGTCGGGACACGTCGTTCTTCCAGCTAGAGTGACAACGGTGCTTCTTTCCAGTCCCAAACAGACCGCGCAACTGACGGGATTCTCAAAATTTATATCGACGTTAAACGGATTTAGGCGGGCTGTGCCGAAACGTACCGCGGCAATATTGTTTTCTGTACCGTCCGCGGCTTTATCGGAAAGTTGTGGAACTTCGGGAAGACAAAGAATCTCGGCGGGCGACGTTTCATCCGTCGATGTTGCGGCGTAACCTTGTATTAAACTCGTAGTATTCAAATTATGGCAATTCTTCTTTCCCCAGTGGACGTAAGTCATTTTTTCGGCTTTTAATGTTTCTATAATCGAATTATTTTCAATACGTAATTAAATCGGGTTCCGTAAATAAGTTTTGTATTTTTCTTACCGGGAACGATCTACAAAAATATTCCAAACAAATTTAAATGGTTATTTCGTCGACTAGATTGGTAATTTACAATTAAATATAGGGCGTTACCATTTCCTGTTTCATACTTTCCCAGGCCTTCTTATATTTTCCGGGTATTCCTTTAATTTTTCCATTCCCGTATGCCCGAAATGCTTTAAGAATATGTTGCGGGCTGTCTTTATCGTCTAATTTCGCAATTGTTTCGTAAAATACATATAGTATCACTGTAATTTCTCTAAATAACCCGTCTATCTACAAATTGAACATGGTCAGTTCGAAAGTAAATATATTACGTATAACTTAATGGAAATCTCACCCTGTTCTCTTGTTCCTTCGTTATCGAAACTCCGTCGTCTTTTAACCAAGCACTTATTGCTTTATGCGTAACGGTTAAATCGTCGAATAATATTTCCAGCTTCTTTAAATCGCTTACCGAAATTCTAAATATAGAAAATAATTATTAATTAATTTTGTGTATTACTATTAATTTAATATTATAATTAAATTAACTTGTTCTTCTCAAACTTGAATTTCTCGTTCAACGTGGCTACTTCTTCTAATTGTACTTTTATTGGAACACCCAGGCCGCTATTAATCGATTTTACTTGATCTCTAAACTTTGAAATTAAATCTCGGTATCCGGATAATGTTAGAGCTACTCCGTCTAATGGAACCGTACCGTAATAAGAAATTTCCAAACTGGCTACTCCTTCTAAATCTTTCCGAAGTTTATCTAATTTTCCTGTAAGTTTAAATTACGTTGGCTCATTGCTTCGATTATTAAATAGCTTCGGTGTATTTTTCTTACAGTTAATTACGGCTCGATATCTCACCCGCAACTTCCACATTAATAGAATCTTCGCTACCCAAAGCTCCGTCGACACTGGCTTTAATAGACTCCATGTCCTTCTTGTCTATGGCACGAAATTTGAAAGACGCTACCAACTCTCCTCCGTAAAGGATACTCTTTACGTAATGAGTTCCTACGTCTTCGGGTGAAAGTTCATTCAACTTAGAAATAGGAGAAACACTCGAGGGAATTTTATGTTCCTCCTAAATTGTATTAAGAACTTTTAAAACTCGAAGCATTTCTAGAGTTAAATTTGCATTCTCTAAGAATTCTTTAATTTCTAGACTTAATTTGCATTATCGTAACTAGATTACTTCTCTTACCGTTTGAAAATATACAAAAGTCAAGATTTCGACTACGTCATGGCGAAAGACGTGATCTTTTAGATACGATCCACTGGCTCCGAGTTTTGCAAAACCAGCTTTCACCTTTAAAGACAGTTCTCCCTCGATTTTAAGCAAGTTTGCGATATCTCTTAACTCTCGAATTACTTTAAAATCACTTCGGAAGGTAGTAAGGTGGTGTATCTGTTTAAATATATAAAATTAATGGCGAAATTCTTAATCTAAGTGTCACAATTGCATTCTTATAGTTAAGAAGAAAAAGGCCTTACTTCTGGGTTACGAATTACTTCTTCTGGAAAGATATCGACTCCTACTTTGTCCGTTCTAATATCAAAAGTTCTACCTAACAGCAAAGGCAGGATATACATCATGGTCGTCATGGTTATTTCTTTTCTCTTCTTAATTTATTAAAATCGAATATATTTTTAAGAAATGTTTTTCTACTCCGAAGTTTTCGCGGTATCTAAAATGGCACATGCCAGATCTCACGCTGATATAAGTGATTATTAAAGTTTATTAGATAAAAATTCCTTTTTAATATTTTTATCGAGTCGAAATTATCTTAATTACCGTCTCTACCGGCATTTTGATATCTCAATTCTAATAGATAAAGTAATTTAAAATTTGCATTTCGAGAATTCGATTCTCTAGATTTTGAGAATAGAAAAATTTTAGTTTAAGAAATGCTTAGTTTTATCAGCGAATAAACTTTTTGTATACAAGCGGCCGAATTAGTTGTTTAAAATAAATCCGTATACGTTTCTACATCGCTGGTATGTGTAAACGGGGCCGGCTCGGACGTCGGTTTTTCGGGCCTCGTACCCGGGCCACGCGCTTTCAAATTTCTGAGAAACTTTGATTTAAAAACTCTAAGGGTCGAATAGCGGAGAGTGGCTCGTATACCCGTGAAAAATTATGGTAGTATGAATTAGGATCGAATCCGACTCCACCGATCTAACATCTTTAAGAGGCCATCCAAGTACTTAAATTACATAAGAACTGTTCGATGGTTAAACATACTGAAATTACGCGTATGAAGTCTTTGGAATAATAATTAAGCGGATGTTAAAACAATTTAAAAACCCCCAATAGTTTATTTTTATATAATGAAATTTGATCGCATATTTTCGGAACTTCACTGGTAAATTGAAGATTTTACATTGATTTATCAAATAAACTTTGCTTCAAAAATACGGGGTAAATGTACTGTAAGGAATTGTGGTTAACGTAGAAATTTAAAACGTTAATTTAAACGAACTTAATGGAATTAAATTAGGAAATAAAAATTCAGGTATAATAATAATGTCCGGGGGAAGGTCGTAAAGTCTTCTTAATATAAGATAGTACGTTGTTGGGAGATAATCCCTCTTAGGCCTATTTCATATCCGCTTTTCTACCTACGTCTCTAGAAAGTAAGCAAAAAGCAATTGTTTGTTTTTGTTTACGCGATTAAAATTGAGTAAATTGGGATAGGGCCTGGGCTCGAAACATCTTCGTCATTTAGATTTTTATACAAATTATCGTAAATTAATTAGATCGATCTATAAATAGACTAAATTTACATTGGATGCTTATTCTCGAATTATTAAAATAATAGCAAAATAATTTTTTAACGATTTAGGGGAGACCGGGGCAACTTCGGCATGCGGGGCAAGTTTGTCAAGCGCTTTTTTTAAAAAACAAATTAAAAGGAGACTTTGATTATAGGTTAGGCAGTTGAGTTTCATTGGTGGCTTGTTGAGTGTAGTGTTTTTATTGTTCTCCAACAAGCGTAGTTGAATTATCAAGCAAATTTTCATTTTCGTTGAATTCCATATAATATTTTTTTTCCATTTATATTGAATTGGCAGGTTTTGTTATAATTGCATGATAACGAAAGTTACTTTTCCTGTTAGAAGGATGTAACTTCAACTTATTCACGTGGCCAGATCGTGGCTCGGCATTCTGTTCTCAGGGTTGTACTTAATGTTTCGAAATCATGACTAGCGGGGTAAGATCGGCAACATAAAGCCACATTAGAAGCAAAGGATAAAAATCAAACAGATGATAAATGAAAACATGTTTGCATTTGTTATTCGTGTATATATGTCTTTCAACTTGCATTTCGTTGTAATAATATTAAATGGGTGTTGGATTTGTATTTCTTTGTTTTAATAGTGAATTCCAACTTATACATTGTTAATAACATAATTTTATATACGTGCCTATCTTGCCCCATTACTGTTGCCCCTATACCAGGGGCAACTTTAATAAAAATAATTAAAATAATTACAACTTTACAAAAAGAGAGAAGTTGCCGATCTTGCCCCTATACCCGGGGCAACTTCGTCAATTTCTCTCTTCTTGTAAAGTTGTAATTATTTTAATTATTTTTATTTCCAAACTGATTTTAACCAGTTCTGTAGTAAGGTAATATTCCAATAGACAATATGCAAAGCTTTTTTTTCAGTTTACAGCAGTATTTATTACACAAAATTTAAGCAAAGCTTAACATGCCGATCTTGCCCCGGTCTCCCCTAAATAAAAATCAATTCGGGAGATTTTATCGAGGATAGTCTATAAGTTAGTGTGCCGAGTAATTAATGACAGTTTATGGTTTTAGAAGTGGAAAAAGCCAACGATTCCGCCACGCCACTACCCTAGACTGAACGCCATCGCTTTCACACTAAAAGCCGCGCGGAAACTCGGATTTGAAGTTCCCGAACTCTCTGTTTGCAGCCAGATTCGACGCCCTCAAACGTTTCGTCGATTTCTACTCTCGAGCGAAATCTCGAAGGAATTGGTTTCACCCGTGAGGACGTTCGAGCCGCCACAAAGAAATGGTTCGAGAACAACCCGAAGAAGACTAAGTTAGAAATACTTTTAGTTATAGTTCGATATCTTACCACTGAACTTGTATACGAATATGGAAACATTACCTATTGAACGCTCCCATATATAATTAATTATCATACGGTATATTTTATAATTATATATTTCAATGTGTTTTATGCGTAACGTGTAAATGCGCTGTTACTTTGAAGATGTAAACGATTCGTATTTTATTCATTGTTATCGCTTACATTTGTAGATGACTGATTAGACCTACTAAAAGGATTTTGAAGCACATTTATATTAGTTTAGCGTTAATTCTTACAATTTTTAACATTAAATCGTTTTGTATTTAGTTTAAAATGACAAATCTGTGCCGAGAATCCTTCTCTAATAAGAACATTTGATGGCGATGGCGTAATAATTATATTTTTTGCCAACGATTTCAGTTGACTGAATTAATGAAATAGCCACGAATATCCGGTCTTATTCTCCGATTGTTATTCTGTCAAGCGATCGGAGTAAGTTTCTGGAAAATAAAAAAAAACTACCATAAAATGGGTACGGCTTTGACGTGGTTTTGTGGCTTGTGTGAAAATTTTATCGAGTGTTACCGGATAAAATCTTCCACAGACCAAGAACACTGGAGAGAAATTTCGAAAGTATTTCAAAATTTATTTTTAAATTTTAAATATATATATTTCGTTTTAACAAATATCTTTGCAAATTTCAACTAGTTATTTAGTAAAAATCCACAATCGCATATTTTTAAATCGATGAAATCAGAATTTGGTACAAACTACGCAAGACACCCAATTCTCATCGTTGTACCAAATATTAGCCAATTTCATAGACGAATCCTTATTCGCAACGGGTTCGCCTTCAGTTGTTAAGTCTAAACAAATAAATTTATTTCCGCTGCGAGAATACGCTTCGGCTAACATGGCTCCTTGGTATTCTAATCTCCATTCTTCGGGGCAGGATGAACTTCCGGGAAAGACTGCCACCGAACTGGCGCCCGGTGTGTAACATTCCGAACATTTTATACCCAGAACTTCGTCTTCTTCATTATAATAGCTCACGGGTTGAAGAAAGGTCATTGTTTTTTTTAGAAGCGGAGGAAGTTCCGATAAGTCATCGGACATGCAAAGAACGTTCTCTCCGCCTCCGAACGAAGAGTAGAGTGGTCCTACGGCTTCACCCTGTATTAAACGTACGTTATCCGAATTTGGGCATTCTTCGCCTCCCCAGTGAGTATATTTTGTACCAAATCCGTTAGGCCTTTCCCATTCTGTACAAAGAATGCAAAATGACATATAATTTCATATTTTACGACTTCAAAAAGATGTAATATAAGAAACTTACCGAGGCTATCGCCAGTCTGAAAAAATATCAATGGATTTACTAATTTATTTAAAATTTTTTAAAATAGAATTAGTTGTTTTACTCACAACTTCATTTTTCAAAATCCACAAATTTCTTTGATATTTCTGTGGACTGTTATCGCCATCGCTTCCGTAAGCTTTGAATGCTTCTTCGAACTGTTCGATGGTAACAGTTGTATCTATTTTGCTAATGGCGTTGTTAAATTCGTTTAATGCGGTATCCAGTTTCTCGTAGAATTCTTCTACCTGTTAAATTTATTTTAATTATCATTTAATTCTAATTCTACTTAATGTAAAATTTTAATCGAATTCTTTCTCTCGCCTTAGTGGATTTTTCTTCCGATATGTCGTAGGGTAATCTCGCATTCCACGACAAAAACTCACCATGAGCGATTCTCAGATCGTCGTACTTCGCGTCTATATCGTCTATAAGACTGGTTAATGCGCTAAATATATGATAATAGATATTTTAAAATAATATATACAACTTTAAAGAAGTTAATTATAATTTTAGATAGGCGTATATAAGTACAGTACCTGTTTTTCATATAGTTGACGTAATCTCGTTTAAATGCGCTTAATGGATATAGTTCCGCTCTTAGGGGTCTTCCTTTACCGTTATTCAATTTCATTACATCTTCGGGGTATTCGTCAACTAATTTCATTAATTGTTCTATCGTTTGCGGCGGGCTTCTGGGTGTAACTGTAGCCGTGGTGTGGATTTCCTCTCTGTAACTTCCTTTTAAATCTTTACGCAATTTATCGAAATTACCTGTAAAAATACAATCCACTTATTATTAATGCGAAATTCTAAACGTTATATTTTCCTTATACCTTTAGCTCCTAGATCAAGCGTTCCTGTAAATTGCAAATTTGCCGTAACGGCCGCTTTTATTTTCTCTCGTTCTTGTTTGTTGATGGCTTTCAGCCTGACAGATGCAATTAATTCTCCTCCGTACGTTATGCTTCTGACGTAGTGAGTACCTACTAATTTAGGAGATTTCTCCATCCAGTCCGTATTAGGCGAAATTGAAGAGGGAATGGTTTCGGTAACCTGTAAATTGATGGGCCAGGATTAACGTAAAAACTGTATCTACAACGATTAGAATTACTTACCGTTTCGTGTTGTACTCTAACAAGAAGTTCGACAAAATTGTCCCTGGAGGAACTGTCTTTGAGATAAGATCCCGACCCATCCACGTCTACTTGACCCGATTTAATTCTTAAGGATAATTCGCCGTCGACATCGAGAAAATCTCTGGCGTCGTTACTCGATTCTATTAGCTTATACTGAGATTTCGTCAAACTACGGTTAATGGACTGAAAAACAAATACAAATTTTCTACCATTTTTATAAAAAAGAATTATGTTTAATTATAAAATTACCAGAATATTATCTTTAAGGGATTCTGTATTATAAATATCAGCCGCCCCCCTCTGATACTGAAACAAATTGAAGGATCCCCCTAAATACATGGCAGCCAACACAGGAATTATGACCGTCATGATTAAAATTAATGAAAAAATCTTCTATTATCTTCGCGCAGCAACTCCTAACTGCGACCGAAGAAAAATTACCTCGGCATATAGGTATGATTTATCTTATCGTTTTACAGATAAATATTTCAATTATCTTCTACATTCATCACCCGAGTATTAAAAAAGCAATATTTATGTTTTGTCTAATGTAAAACTTATACGATGTTAGTCTAAAATATTTTATTAAGTATCCAGCTTTTAATTAGATAATCGCGATGCTTACATAAAACAACAAATAAGATTTTTGACTCTATTCAATTTCATTCTAGTAATTGGTGGCGCCCGATCAATGGGTTTCTTACGTGGACTTTTCCGGTTTTTCTTAACGCGTCTAACACGTAATTAGGGGGCGGTTTCCGGTAGGCGCATTCCTCGACAAATAGCCGTTGCGTCGCGTTGCGTGGCCTTAGTCCGTCGATCCGATCCAATTTCTTCTCTTCTTCCATTCATTACGAGAGTTCTACCGATTCAATTTCGTGATATTAAGAGAAATTTCATATCGACGAGCGACTTCAATTCGGCATTTTTCATTTTTAAATTTCACCCAAATTAACTTATATAAACTAATCTATAAATATATCAAATTTGATAACTTGGCTTACGTATTTGTAATTAAAATTACACTTTTCATTATAATTAAGTGACTAATTAAGAATAGTTGCCGTACAAAAATATGTTATTCCGTGTTTTAATTTTTTGTAAAAATTAATTAATAAATTATTTTAGGACATAAATGATTAATTTTAATTTAATTATTTTCAGAAATTGCTCTAAACGGCATTAATTGTATCGAATTTCACATAAAATATGAGGTATTTCATATTTCTAAACATTAACTTTATTTTCCAAGATATTTTAAAACGTACTACATTTAATTCTGAGAAATCATTTAAAAGGCGCAAACGGCGCAAGGAATTCCGTTTCCTTCTTTTTCTGCGGAGCAAGGAAGAGTGTTGCACTTCAGTAATACATCGGTGAAGGCGATCGTCTCTCCCGCGCTACTTCTTACTTCCGGATCGCTTCCTTCTACGCAAATAAATTCCTTCTTGCGCGTTTTGGCATCCGTAGACATTAAATATCCCGAATACCTAAAATCGCCTACATTACCATATTTACATAAAGAAGTACCGGGAATCATTCTTACGCTACTGCGGTGTTTCTTAACGCGACACAACGCGCAGGGAATGTTTTTATTTATATAATCTCTATAAACGGATTGCCGACTGCTGTATACTATTTGTAAAAGTTTAAGGTGATAGTGTTGTTTTTCTATCGCCACTTCTTTGTTATAATTTTCTTCTTCCGGCATACAAAGTATTTCGGTTCCTCCGTCTTTGGCTCCGGCAGCCCAACCTTTGTAAACACTTTCTTCGGATGCTCCGTTGCAGGTTGTACTTCCCCAATGTACGTATGTGGCTCCACCTCCTTCGGTTTGGAGCGCTGTCAAAGGTACATTTATGTACATTTTTATGTCTACAATTTTCCATAAATTATTTTTTTTAAAAAAAAGTGAAATTTACGAGTGTCTTTTACTTACCTTCGACATTTTTCATCTGTAAATAAAAATTGTAAATCTCGATTACAACTCAAAATTTTAATGATTTATATAAATGAATACGGATAAATTATATCTTACCATGTCCATTTTTAATTTTTCAAATTTTTTCGTGTATTTATCGGGTAATATTCCGGTGCCGTTATCGTAGATAGCGAATGCGGGAGTAAACTGCGCATCGTTCTCGGGATTCGATAGATCTAATTTACTAATTACGTCGTAAAACGTGGCCGATATGGCTTCTAGGGATGCGGAATATTCTCCAATCTGCGTAGATAAATTCCGATTAAATCGTTAATAAATTGCAATTTTATATTATAGATTATTGACTTAATTTCTTACTTTCTGGTAATAATTCAGGGGTAAAACGGGAGGTGTCACCCTCATCCATTCTCTTAGAGTCGCCTTAGCGGAGGTAATGTCATCAAATAACTCCTCTAACAGATCCATTTGGTCGTTAAGAGCCCTGAGAAGTAAAAGGCGAGGCGTTAAATTACGAGACAATAACAAATGATTTGTAAACCAACACTTACGATGTTTGGATATAAGTCGGATAAGTCTTATTAAGAGCGGATAAAGGAAACAATTCCATTCTGAGTGGAACTCCTAAACCCCCGTTTACTTCTTTAGTTTGATCCGCAAAACTGTCGACTAGACTCATCAAACTGGCCATATCGTTGGGGACTCCCTTAATAGGTACCGTAGCGTAGTAATGAATTTCTAACGAAGCCGAATCTTTAACATTTTGCTGAATTTGATTGAATTTACCTAAAGTGTTGGTTTTTACTTTTTAGCTCGGAATCTTTGTATTTAAAATATTTACGCTTTAGTCCATTAATACCTTTCAGTTGCAAACCGAATGAACCGGAATCGGATTGCAAACTTCCCTGGATCGTTGCTTTAATAAGTTCTCTATCGGCAGAATTTTTTGCAACGAAGCGTAGAGAAGCTATCAGATCTCCTCCGTAAGTAATACTTCGAGCGTAATGAGTTCCTACACCTTCTTTATCTAAATCGTACCAATTTTCCACTGGTTTGGCCGACGAAGAGATGGTGTGAGTTTCCTGAATACAAAGTTTCAAAATTGATTAAACTGTCTAGAAATTAAATGTCCGACATTAATATAGACCTACTTACGGTTTCGAAATGAGTTTTCACTAAAATTTCTACGCTGTTGGATCGAGAAGCCGCATCCTTCAAGTAACTTCCGGCTCCTTCGATGTCTATTTTGCCAGTTTTTATTTTGAGAGCCAAATTACCGGAAGCGTCTAAAAAATCTCTGGCTTCTTTACTGTCTGTTATAATTCTATATTCTGAATCTGTGAAATACCGCTCTATTTTCTGAAGATTTAAAAGAATTATTAATAAATACGCCATATAAATATACGTAAAATATAACTTTCATACCTCTGGATTCGTAATAACTGAAGCTGGAAATATATCTACTCCTACTTTGTCATTTTTCATGTCGTAGGTACGACCCAGTAACATGGGCAATACGTACAGCATTACGAGAGTCATGATGGCAACTTTTAGTGAAATTAATTCATGAATGACTTTCGAACGGATAAATTATTTGATTTTTGTCGCCTAAGTGTCAAACGGAGAAACGGCCACCGATATTTACCCGAGAAACCCTCGGGCGGGAAGTAGTGAGTTAGTTTTAGATATGATAAAGGAACAAATTCGCTAATTTCGTGTTTTCTTAATTAACAGCTGGATAAGGTGGAGTCGAAAGTAGGCAGCTGCTTGTCTAATGATAAGTTTCTTCCAGGTAAAACTTAATCTAATCTTTAACTTTAAGTCAATTAACGAGATATAAACAGAAACAGTTATCTATAAGTCTATAATTTCTCTAAAAAGTAATTATTTTTACAGTTAAATTTATTTATTTATTCACCGTGGGTTTTCCCATATATGTCTGGACACAAACCAAAATTAAAAACCAGATACAAAAACAAATAACTTTAATTATTTACATTGAATTCAGTTTGATAAGAACAGCCAAATAACATTCAATTCATTTTAAACAAATTTGCACGAAAATCTAGCGGACAAATTGGGGGATCCGTGTCCTTAAAGATATAATAAAGAGATAAACAGATAAGGCAGACTAATTAATGAAAAAACTTGGAGCATAAACTCCTAAAATTAAAATCAATATTAACAACAATCTTTCAGAAAATTATCTTTACGCCAGTTTTACTTTATAATCGAGATTATAAGAAAAGTACTTCAGTTTTCATAATATTAGAAATGAAAATCGGCAATAAAATACGGTTTAATATTTCAATTATTTCCTAATAAATTCAGAATTGTAAACTATTTTAGCCAGTGATTCGCCGAACTACTTAAAACCGATAACTTTTCTAAATGTCTGGCACGAAATACGCCGTAACTGAATTGAAATTTAATTTAAAAATTTGTTTTTTACAATATTTTTAATATTTATATTCTAAAAAAGTAGACAATTACGATTTTAAGCGCTATCCCGGCGCTTTTACAATGGGATCGAACGTTACAGTGTATACATTTTAGTTTATAAGGTGTCTCGTACCGTAGTCTGAAACCGTAGGACTATGTTAACTTTGTTTATTTTTTTTTATATTTAAAGCGTGGCACCGAGTAAGGAGAAACGAATTCCATTTATTTTGATAGTGGGGATTCACACTCGACGGTTTTATTCCGTTTATCTCAGCATTTTATGCCGCGCAAAGTCTAAATTCATTGCAATTCCTACCTCGATTACAAAACTATATAATCATATATTCATACTTTGCTCGTAAATATAAACTGATATTTTTATAAATTTACTTGCAAAATTATATGAATTGATACAGAAAATCCGTTTATGTAAAAGGAAAATTTATTTGATTATAATTTGCATAATTTCTACTATTTTCAAAACGAAGAAATCAGATAATAGAATATATTTATTTTATATTTTAATTTATTCCATTTAATATTGTCAAATTGAGAATAATTTTTTATAAGATAACAAAGTTATACAGTGAACCTGCAATAACCATCTTCTTTCGACAACGGCAGCCATTTTTTACGTTCCTCTTAATGGTCGTTGTTTCCAGGTTCGGTTATATTTTAAGAACTTTCGTGGGTTCCCCCATTTTAAACTAATATTATTTTAATAACGTTATAAAAGATTAGATATTATTAAAATTATTAATCTTTAAATCGACATTGCCAGAAGCACTTTTTCGTGTCTAAAATCGTAACGAATCTTTTAATATTATTGTTTCGGTGAATAAATTTAAAATGAAAGAGCGTAAAGAGCAAATTGATTGATTATATTTAATAGAATCTGAATAAATTGATCGTATTACAGGCCATTAAAAATGATCGTTGACGATTATTTCGAACAAACGGTACAAGAAATTGCCAAATCTTGGTTTTTTTCTTGAGCTATTCCTACTATATTCAAGTTGTGTTCGTAGAGCTGGGCGTTAGTTACCGCGTAATATTCGGGCGTTTGATCCAGACACACGTATCTACTTCGATGTCCATTATCTCTGTTAGCTGTTAAATATCCTTGGTATTCGTTTACCCATCCGTCCGGACATCGATGAGATCCCACTCGCATATATATAGTGGAACGATTGCCAACGTGGCACATACTGCACGTGACTCCATTCCCAAACATATTTTCTCTTTCGGATCCTTTAAATAGTTCTAAATCCGTTATACCGTATCTAACACCCCCTAAGTAACTTCCACTTTTTTTGTCGGACGGAAGTTTACCAAAAATAAAGTCCGAATCGCTAGGAAGGCACAAATAGTTAGTTCCTCCTCCGACTCCGAATTCTTCTCCAGAAACTACGTAACCGTCGTAGATTGTAGTTGAGGTCGAAGAATTACATGTTTTATGTCCCCATCTAATATATGTGGTTTTTCCGACGTCGCTTAAATCCGGTTCTGTAATACAGAAGGTAATTTAAGTAGGATGTAATACTGTTAAAACTATTGATCGTTTAATTAACTTACCGTCGACAATCTGAAAACAATAAAAAGATAACGATTAGAAAGGTTTAAAAGAAATAAAAGCGTATAGAAAATGAATACGAACTAATTCAAATCTCAACTTATCAAATTCACGTTTGAACTTTCCGGGTAAACCTTTTCCGCCTTCTTTATAAGCCTGCAGCGCCTTTGACAATTGATCGGTTCCCTTTTCTATATCCAAAACTCCAATTGTATGTTGAAAGACCCTGAGTACCTTTCTAATTCTCTCGTATAATCTCGTAATCTAAGAATAAATAAATTCTGTTAGGTAAAATTGCCTGCACGTTTTTACTTCTTCCGTGAAATTTAGTACCTCGTGTTCTTGTTTCTGTGTCAATGTCGGAGGCAAACTTCTGATCCAGTCGGTTAACTTATCTTTAGTAACTCTTAAATCGTCGAATTGATCTTCAAACGTCTTCAATGCATTTTCCAAAGCCCTGAAGTTTGGTTTTAATTATAATCGAAGATAAACAAAGAATATAAATTACGTAACATTAGCTCTTACTTATTTATCAAAAATTGAAAACGAGCATCAAACGTGGCTAATTCCATTAATTCTACTCTAACGGGTACTCCCGCACCGTTGTTGACACTTTTCACTTGTTCGTCAAACCCTTCTACTAATTTCTGTAGACCTTCTATAGTATTGGGCACGTCTTTCAATGGAACAGTGGCGAAGTATGAGATTTCCATGTTAGCCTTGTCCCGAAGATCATTTTTTAATTGACTGAGTTTCCCTAAAATGAAACGATTGATATCATTGAAAGTACTGTACGTACAATTTAATACGAATTTTAAATACAATTTACCCGAAGCAATGAGTTGTTCCAGTTTCATTCCTTGTATTTCGGCCGATATTTTCGCTTGGATACTATGGACATCCTCTATCTTGTGAGCAATAAATCTCAAAGAAGATATTAATTCTCCTCCGTAAGTAATACTTTGTACGTAATGAGTTCCTAAATCTTCTGGCCTGTGACTCGCCCAATCGGACCGAGGTTTCAGATGGAAAGGTAAAGATTCTGTATGCTAAATGACTGGATTTTAATACTTTATTAATTATTTCTTGCCTGATATATAAATATACTTACCGTATAATATTTGGTTCTCGTTAATATCTCGACAGTTTTTTCAGACGTCGTAGACGATCTCAAGTAATTGCCAAAACCTTTCAAATCAACCTTCCCAGATTTCACCTTAAGAGAGAAATCTCCCGAAACTTGAAGAACTTGCTTCACTTCTTGAGAACTTTGTATCATTTTATAAGTAGTTTCAAAGAAAGAATGATCGTTCACCTGAATATTTTACAATACTTTTTTCAGTTTGCAATATGCAAAAATTAATTAATAGTTCAATGGCATTAAAATTTTAAAAAATAAATAATCTGACTTACTTGTACTTTTTTCAATTCGGACTCGGGAAATATATCAATTCCCACTCTGTCATTTCTAGCATCGAAAGTTCTTCCCAGTATCATGGGAAGGAGATACAACATCTTCAAAGCCATGATGTTCGATGGAAGAATCGAGCTACAAAAATAAATTCGGTTACGCTCTCGTACTTAAGCGTAACGACAAGTTTATTTTTCCGTAATGAATATATCTTTCTATCTTAACGCAAATAGAGATATTGTTATCTATATTATCCCTGCTTACGGGAAAGACTCATCTGCCTGTCAAATGTACAAATAAATATCTCCGTATCAATTAATTTTGTCAATTTGCATACAGCGACACGTTATTAATCTTTCCTTCAATTTTTCTCGAGCAACCTCGATAAATTGTCAACAGCGTAATGACTCTACTTTTGCCCGTTATCGCTTCCATGTTATTAGGTTCGGCAATAGACTTACGTACTTATACGCCATCTACTACTGTATTCAATAATGAACAATTCAAAAAGGTAAATTTTTATTTCAATAATGCATATATGTACAGTCAAACCTCCGAACAACAGTCTCAGACGGGGACGTACAAGATGGCCGTCGTTGAGATGTGGCCGTTATTGGAGGTTCGACTGAACATATATGTATACGATTTCCAAAATGTTAAGAATGATTGACATTGTTACTGTCTTACCGAATACCTCAGTAATACTGTTGAACGTCGTTTCAAACTCTTTTACGGTAACTTTATTAAGTAAAATAAACACTAGTTGTAATTTTGGCACTATTTTAATTACTTAATTATTAGACAATTATCTTCGTATAGCCTTTTGGAATCCAAGTTTTACCTTAATTTCTATAGCGAACGAACAGACAGTATAACTTGAAAAATATAAGTATATTCATTTATAATGAAAAGCCCATTTATTTCTTTATGAATTGTTATTTAAAAAAGAGCACGAGTGTAAAATGTCTTTAATTTTCTTTCGTAAATAGCAGTCGCACGATTTGTTGACTACGAGATTCTACGCCATGTACGACACCAGTCAATATTATAAGTTGACTGGATGTGAACCCGACGTAATTCTCCGTATCAAAGCGGGATTAATGAAGTTGGACGATTCGTTGGACGGAATCAACGATTTCATTACCGATACTTATCAGAAAAAGAACGTCTTTTCGGCAGCATTTAAGATCGATTATTATAGCGTAAGTGGATCGCTACTAATATACCTAGAATCGTTTTCGTAATACGATGATAAATGTCAATTTGTAACTTACGCAGGAGTCGCACACCCTTCCGGAAAATGCCGAGACGTTAAAAGAAAATTTGAAAGTAGCTGGACTGGCTAACAGTACTCACTATGTCGGAGAACTCCATCACGGTGGTTCGACGATTATCGTTTACGATTATATAACCAAAAATGTTTTTGATAAAATGATGATCGAACAACACATTATCCCTGTAGTTAGTCAGGAGGAGGACAGTCTCATAAGTAAGTATATTTATATTCCAGATTTATATCAATTTTTTTGCCAATTTTTAATAACGTATTACCCTCGATTCGAGCTATTTCTCGGATAACTCCAATGTGATTCCATACGGTAATATAAGTAGGCCTACGCAAAATAGACGATGGCGATTAAGGCATGGGCCTACTACTCCGGGGAATCCGGGATGGAATCCGGAAAGTCGAAAAACACGGTAATTTTTATGGGTGGTGTGTCGGACTTGGTTTCTCGCCAACCGACCGCCCCGTTACGGATTTGGCCAAACTGGTGACCAGAAGGAAAAGAGGTCCCGCCGGTGTCTACGGAACGGAAAAACTTAACAACGAAAATGCATTATTAAATTAACTATCCAAATGTAAAAAATTCGTGCTATTATTATACCTTAAAACAAAAGTATTATAAAGAAATAACATCAATTATGCCCTTATATTTAAAATATATATATATATTTCTTTTTTTTGCCATTGAGGGTACCCTAAAGCAATTGTCACTCCTGACATTTGTTTTATTCTTTCATTTTCGAATAACAGTTTTTAAAGCAATTATATTTCTAGAATAACTTTATTTTAATAATAGCTACGATGAAGTAACGATAGCCAGATGGTCTCTCCAAATCTCTTAATCGGTAATCAGCCGTTGTACTGTTTTAAAGACTGGTCTCGTAGGATAATGGGAGTTTTCGCTGGTTTTTATACGTACCGTACTTATTATTTACTGCCACGAAAATAGCCACGAAATAGGGATACATTTGTTACCAGGGACGGGCAAGATCCGTTACCAGGGTCCGAGGGGCCTGGGAGAAAAAATACAGCGCCAAAGATTGAAATTAACCGAACGATGGGTTTAAATCGTTTATAACTGTATTGTACTTTTCTCCGGGGCCTCTCGGACCTCCGCAACAAATCCTACTCGCCCTGGTAACAAATGTATCCGCGTATATATTTAAAATAACTTGGTTTTCGATATTTCAAAATTAGAGAACTTCGATATTAATATTTTCTTAACCGATCATAAGACGTTTGGATATTTTCCTATTTAATGAAAATGCATCATTTTAATAATACTGTTTATCAATTAGATAAATGTGTTTACCAGCGTGTTGTGGATATTTTCCATTAAATTCATTCGGGCCTAAATTTGACCATGGAAAACGTACTGTACAAGTTATTTACCGACTAATAAATGAGAGTATTTTCTTGACAAAAATGCAATATAATTCATCTATTTCTCGAAATATATTCCGCAAATATAATTAAAAACATAAATTATACGTATTATAGAAATGTACTAGTTTGTAAATGAATACAAATTTTATAAATATTTGTTTAGATGCGTTTATTTTGGCCAACGAACACTTGGATAAAGCACCTTTTCGAGGACCAATCGTTCGTCGACACAGAGTTTTCTCCACCGTATCTCTTCCTTCAAATAATTTTAGCCACCCTTCAAATATCAAAACGTTAATCGATTCGTATCGCGACATTTACTCGAAAAATGAACGTGAAATTCCTACGGTTATGTTCATGTCTCCACTAAAACCGTTGGATTCCAGCTTCGACGATATCGACCATGCATTGTCAGAAAGGTTTTATTTACCGTCTTCTAAATATATTTTCCCCGTAAATATCTCAGTTTTGCTTTTTCTTTAGTGACGAATCTTCTAGACGAAAACTTTATGAAATAATTGAGCTGTTTGATGATTTAAGAGAAACGGAAGATCTTATGTCCAATTGGCTATATAGAGGACAACTAGAAATGACAGAAGAGCAAGAGAAGAAGGTAATGTATAGACGTACGAAATTAATGCGATGCGTGTAAGGCAGATGTTATTTGAAATTAAGATGGATTTATCGAAGAAGCTTTCCGTAAATTACGTAACGCAGATACGGATGGGTTACCGCGCGTTACAAGGGGGAGGATGTTTACAAAAGCGTTACGTAATACTAGTCTGGACTTTTGGATAACGGAATGATTCGTTTTTGTTTTTCGAGCGTTACCGTCTAAGGCTATTAAACCTCGAGCGTTAATCGCCTTAACATATTTTTCCAAACTATAAATGAAGGGTTACTCCGCAACTCGAATTGGGTCGGTCAATTCTTTATAGTAAATGGACCTTTCCGGTCAACCTCGACATCCCGTCCGACGTCCGTTGGACCAAAGCTGTACTGCCACTAATCGGCTGGTAAACAGACTCCTTACGCCGTTTCACTCACTGCCTTAGTGACTAAAGATTAATCTTACGTAATAATAATCATCGACACCCTAAACCCGCTATAATACACCGTACTGTACGTGCCAATGATGATATTATTTAAGAAGTAACGCTTTAACCGTACTAAGGAATAATAAGTTACGTATTCCTTAATTGTACTAAGTTACAATTAAGGAATTGATTAACGATACGCGTTACTTAATTTTGGGGTCGGATACGCGCCAGGGCGTAACGAGCGTTACGGGGGGTAGTCGAAGGACGTAAAAATAGCGTTAGTTAATTTATGGACGATTCCAAATCGATGTTACTTTCAGGCCGAAGATTTGTATGAAAATCTTAGCCAAGTATTGAAAAGCTTTCAAGAAATAATCCCAGAAATTAGCCAATTTAAGAAGTTAGACGAAACGCGAATCAAAGAAGTTATAGCAATGTATAACAAAAACCTTCCCGTAGAAGGAGGAACTTACAATTTGGCTTTCCGTATACTCAAAGAAACAATTGGTAAGTTAGTTATTAATAAAAAAAATTAAAGTTTTAAAATTTTAAAATATTTATATTATTATACAGGATCAGTGTGCCAAGACGAATTCCACCCCCGTATTCTCGGCCAATTGCTCTTGGATGCGGACGATTATCTCGGACCCAAAGACGGCTTGGGAGAAAACAAATGTCGAAAATTGTGTTTAAGCGAGCCACGGTGTCGAGCTTACACTTACGGAGAAGATTTGGAAGTTTACGATCCGGAAGTAGGAGTTTGGGAGTCGATAGAAAATAGGTAAGTTAAAGTACGAACGTTTTAAAGATAGGACGTTTATTAATACCGTATGTATATTGATGTCGTTCCGCCAACGTTTCAGATGTTGGATTTTGTTCAGGAGCACCGATACCGCCGACTTTAAACCCACAGGTCCCATGGATAAAGTGTATACGTACGATAGAAAGTGTGCATAAAATATATTTTTCCATATTATATAATTTTTGAAACTTTGTTTTTTAGAAAATTTATTTAGTAAATAAGATAAAATTCACTCGAGAAAAAAACTTGTTCTACATTAATCTGTAATAATTAAAAATAAGTCATTTATATATCGCTTTCTATTAGTTATAAATTGTTTAACAATTTAATATTCGTGTTTTACCAATGATAAGAGAAAACATTCTTAAAATTTATAAATTCTGAATTAAATTTTCCATCATTTAATGCAGTTTTATACGCTAATTCCTAATAAAAGTAAATTTAATTTAATTTAAAAGTAGTTATTTTTCTTTATTGAAAACCAGCGAGTAGCGATTTTCGGTCCGGTTCAAATGGCCGCATATTATCAAACGGTGCCACAAAAAGCGCGTGAAAACCAGCGACGTAACGTATTTTTCAGAATGTTTTTGGCATACTTGAACACGGTAAATTCAAAAGCGGGGTTTCAATTTTTTTTAAAAAGCTACGCGTTATTATAAATTTGTGCCTTACAAATAGAACATATTTGGCGGAGAAAGTTTTCGTCGTTACTTACGCTAATTTATCATTCGTAATGGGAGCGATGAGACATTTAAAACTTCTCTTAAAATGGCAATATTTTGTTTTAAATTAATTTTAAATACAGTATAGCAATAGTGTCTGATTGAAATTTTATTACATTTAAAACTGAATAAAAAATAGGAAAATATTTTTTAGTAATTACATGCAAAAATATAATATAAAATAAACTAAATATATGCATATTTTATCTAAAACCAGAGTATTAAGAGAGAGAATAGAAAAACTGACCACGAAATAGAATACAAACGATTAAAAAAGATCCAAAGGCGTTGGGTGAAATAATCTAATAGAAGTATTTTTGTTATCTCAGAAAATATTTCTTTATCCAGTTAAAAAACTTATTCAAAATAAGATTTACTTTTAAATTATTATATCCCTTTTTAAGTTTTTAATTCTCTTCGTCCCGTGGCCGCTAATAAGGGTTTTTCCCCCGTATCGGTCGGTCAGACCCGCGACGGGGCAGCCGGGCGGAGAGGGACGAGCCCAAAATACCCGCGAAAAATTCCCGCATAGATCCGATCCCTGGTCCCGGCGGCAGTTGGCCCGGGCCTTAACCTTCTCGGCCGTCGAATGTTTCGTTATTAATCGATAAAACAAAAACAGAATTTAATAGAAATCGTTTATTATTAATTTTAATTTTTATATTTAAAAAATGCGATCGACGTATTTCGTTATAACGACGTATCGAAATTTTGACAGAAACCTAATCGGAAATATTTGATGTTTCTTTCTACATCTTCCAATCGCTTCCGGTGGCAGAATTCCGAGAGTAAACGCTTCCGGGTCTATTTCTAAAGGCAGAGATTTCGTCCAGTGTTGCCGCAATGAAATTTCAAAACGTACTGAAGCGCCTTCAAAAAATGTACTATTTTCCTTCAAAATGTACTAGTTCTATGAATACTTTGTTTACGTGCCTATATATATATAGGCACGTAATTTATATATATATATAGGCTATGTATATAGTAAAGCTATTTAAAATTAAAAATATATCTACACATCTATTACTTATTATATAATTAGCATGAAAGATTGTAGA
>NW_019384555.1:758519-827950 GCF_000671375.1 Centruroides sculpturatus
AAGAACATTTAAATAAAATGATAAAAATAATCTTAACAATGAGAGCGAGTGGAAAAAATGCCATCCAAATTTTCCAGAAAGAAATGATAATCTCAATGAAATCGCTAATTGGTCTTTTTCAAGATATGAAATCGACTTTTGATATAAAATTCATCTGTACTCACAAGTTAAATCAAGATTGTCTGGAAAACTTTTTCTTTTCAAATTAGAAGCCGGGGTAATAATGAACATCCAAGCCCATTAAATGCTATATATAAGATTAGATTGATTATTTTAGGTAAGAATCCTGGTATTTTAGAGTCAAAAGTAAATACTACAGATCGAAGACAAGAGGAATATATTATACCCAAAGTTTTAGAGAAAGCACATGTAGAAGTATCGAGTGAAAATACAGACCAATATACTNATAAAAAAATAATTTTTAACGATACAATAGTCTTCGTTAGGCTTAACATCGACGAAAATTCAACGCGAAGCGACACGCAACGGAGAAAAATGTCAAGATGGGATAAATTAATATATTTTTTCGTGCATAATCGGTTATCCGAAACATCGATCTTCCGAACAGCCCGTCCCCAATTGATTCGGATAATCGACGCTCTACTGTATAATTATACTGAGGGCTAGAAGCATCTTTTGCAATAAAGTTTTATTTGTTTTCTGAAACCGTGTTTTCGTATTTATTGACTATTGAACACAAGACTGTTATTAAACACTTGGCGTTTTTCCTCTTTATTCAACTGAATAAAGAAAAAAAACGCCAAGTGTTTAATTAATAACACAGTCTTGTGTTCAATAGTAAATAAAGTTTTATATTTTGTGTAAGCTCAAACCATAAAAATACTGTATATTATAATCATTGCATAATGCAACTTCGTATACAGTCGACCCCCCATACACTGTTGATAATTCCGTTTGATATGAAATCCATGTTTTATGAGTCACTTAGATTTTACAAATACGTGTGCCGGGTTCAGTTGAAATTATCATCACCGAATCGACAATTCGATTCGGTGATAATAATTTCAACTCAATTGAAAAAATGCATCGTTTACAATTCGTCAAAAGAAATTAATATGTTAAGAATCAATTTATAATTGTGTTTTCTTTCGTTATTTTATACTTTATTGTAAATGCAACTTTCTTCAAACTAATTATAAAAAGGTTAATGTCGAAACGGGAGATTTAAGTTCGGTTAGAAATTTCGGGTATACGTAAGTTCGCTTAAACGCGGGAACTTCGGGGTACACGTCAGTTTTGTCTAACGAGTAAGTTTGGTTTGGAACTTCAAGTGTGCCTCAAAGTTCGAATCGAGTCTGGATTATCTCGCCGTCTGTTCTTCGATCGCTGGAAGAATACTTCTAGCCGACAACTCGTCGTAACGTATTTTCTCGACGAACCGAGATCGGCATATTGAACTATCTGAACTTTGTTAATGTTTCTGCTTCTAACACAATAGTGCTATAAATTAAGACAACTAAATAAAGATGAGAAAAACCGCCGAGTCTTAATTTATAGCACTTCATTGTGTTAGAAGCAGAAACAAATTTCAAAACACGGTTTCATATCATTAAAAGAAAACAATTTGTTAATGTTATTTGGCGCACCCAGTTGGTCGCCAATTGTGTGATCTACGAACATTTGTAAACTTCACTATTCACTTACGGGTTCACCTCAGATAATGTGGAACCCTGGTTAATCAAGGCTCTACTGTATATAATTTTGTTGTAAAACCAATAAATAAAATTATGTATTATATAATATATATTGATAAGTAATTTAATAAATCACTAAGGAAGAAAATACAGAATTATTAATATGTGACTAGTATATAAATGATATACTATTCCATATAAGCTTTTACTTCCAAAAATTTGGTTGAATCATTGTAAGGAAACTTTCTTAGGGATGTATTGCGCCAACCTGGAATTCATTTGTCATTTTTGAGAATAAAATTGTAGTTCCTAACTGAAAATTTGCTGCGAGTCCGTCTACCATTTGTTGGATTACAGAGACGTATTACAGAGAGATCTAATATACAGCAATCCAGTTATATAGTAAATTCTCCTTAAAATCTTTGATCAGACATTTTACAACTAGTCGGTCAGCAATTCAATTCAATGACGATAATTTTAGCTCATTTACAGTGGCACGTTACCCTAAGAGCAAATAGGGGAATTGCCTTGGCCCTCAAACAAATTTATAAGAAAATATTTCCTCCCAAAACATTCCCCCCATAGAAAAATGTCCGATATCAACACTGCACGGGTCTCCCGATTCAAATTCTTCTGGGCTCAAACTTTAATGGGCCACTTCTCATTTGAAAAAATTCATTGTTTACAATTTATTGAAAGACACTAACTGGTAAGATACGTACGGACTAATTACACCAATCTTATCTTTACTAAAGAAAAACTCCCCGAGAAAAATTTTGACCCTTATCTAAATTGTCATAAATTTTTACTCGCAATTTTTTTACATCCGAGATGTTTTTATTTGGGTTATATTTTCAAAACAAATACTTCTCCTTAAAACACAAATGATATAAATATTACAAATACGAAATTATAAGTTTATACAGTATACAGTACTTGGAATTATACTTCATAATCTTAATTACTTTAAGACTAATACTCAAACACACACATTTTGCATCCATACATTGGCTTCTTTTCTGTTTCAATAATGTTCTCAATAAACAAAAACATACTGTTGTAAAACATTGAATGACATAAAATTTTTGTCTTACCTTCTTTAAACTTCAGATCATCAAACGTTAAAATCATACGTTTTTACATTGCCACTACTACTGATCACAACCAAAATCTCTCACTAGAAATGTTTTAACCTCTAAATAAATGAATTGTGCATTCTTATCCCACTTTCTCTTATTCAGTATATTTATAATTTCATGTTTTATAATATTTATATCCATGAATATTATATAAGTATACTCTTTGGATATTACATAATTCAACATTTAATGTATAATAAATTTTGCTAATTTTTTAAAATTAAGTATGATTATTTAATTGTTTAGCATAATTTTACAATGTTATACAAGTATTAGAAAATTTATGGGACAGTTTTATATCATTGTTATTCCAAAAACTTAATATTAACAATGCTATCTTTTCAATAGATTTATTTTCTACAAAAGTACACAAAAGTGAAGGCAATTTGTGTGGAAACACAGTAAATCTGTCTTATGTAGATAACATTAACATTTTTTTTAACAGTTTTATTTTTATTATAAATATATATTCAAAATTATAAATAGTTCTCCATTTAATATTTCTAAACATGTTTAAACAATTTCAATAAAGTATTTACATTTCTTTCCTTAAATTACAAATTTCTCAAAAATTATTATATTCTGCCTTCAAATCTATATACATTTTTATTGAGTTTGAACATAACATTCTGAATATAATTTAAAAAAAAAAGAATGGAATAGGAAATTTAAAATCTTTTTGCATCTTATGCTAATAATAGATGTTCACTATAATGATGTTATGATTTACAGATATAAGTGCTACAGTATGTGTTCTTTATTTAAAATAAGCAACTGTTTAATACCAACTCCAAACTTAATTCAATGTAAGAAACGAATACTCATTTTTTCTTCAACATCTGTCCTTTCCAATGTTGAACAGAATTCTTCAAAAGTTATCACCTGATCACCATCTTTATCTGCTTCCATAATTGTTCTGTCTGCAATGCTAGCCAACTGAAATATGAAGTATTTCATACATGAAAAGAATATCACATGTAATAAATTTGAGAAAAACAGCTGTAAAATAGTATTCTAAATAAAAAAGTTCATAATACAAATTAAATTCATTACTTCTTCAAAATAATATAAAATGGTAGATTTGTTTATAATGTTAGTTTGTAAGAGGTAGTTTGAAAAGGAATGCTCAATTTATTGCTTATACAAGTTATTAAAATAGAATTATGTTTCTGCATATTATTAAAAACTTTTATTTGATCATTTCTTTTTGAAATATTAACACTCTTTACACATTAATATAAAATGTTCTATAATGTCCACAACTCCTACAAACTATAGTCTGTTTATTCTAACCTTGACTTTGCTTCTGCAAGAAATAGTTCTCTCTAAGACTATATTGATTAGAAAAAATAGTATGTTTTAAAATTGTTTAACTCTCAATGGTAGTAATTAGAGGAATGAAACTTACAACTAAAGAAAAGGATATACATTTAACATTTTTGTATTTTAATCAATTTTGTTATCCATGATTGGTTGAACTGCTATATGCTCCATCCTACTTTGTTTTTGAAAGTAAACATGACCCGTGTTAGCGATATAAGTGAAGGGCTTAGAATGAGAGACCACAGAAATACATTTTTCCCAACAAACAGAAAAGACAACCAAATTTCTCAAAACTATAACAACTAATCTGTCCAGTTATTTTATCTGGATTTCCTTCCTGATTTTCACATAATTCAAAACTATTAACTATGCTGAAATAACAAAACAAAAAACCTTTCCTAAATATTGCCGCAGCTCTCTCTTCCCACCGTGTCGTTCATGGTGTAGGGGTTAGCATCTTTGCCTATTGAGCGAAGGTCTCTGGTTCGAACCTCATTGATGCAGGTTCTTTTTTTTGGTGGGTACGTTCTCCCAGTCTGAGAACACACCCCTATATTCAGGGGTACGCAGATGACACAGTAGTTCTGCTATCTCACAATAACCAAAAGGTCCTCCAGACTTACGCTAACAGTTTCCTACACGAAATCAACAAGTGGAGCATAGAAAATTGACTAATCATCAATCAAAATAAGTGCAGCTGTATCGTCTTTCCGAAAGGAAACCCTCTAAAAAAAAACCCACCATCAAATGGGCATCGCATTAAACATGTGGATCAATTAAAATATTTAGGGGTAATTCTAGACCTTAGGCTCACCTGGAAGGCTCACATACACTACCTATACGACAAGGCAACGAAGGCCATCCATTCCCTCAGGAGCATTGCAAGGAACATTTGGGGGCTTGACCATTGGAATGCCAAGTTAACTTACAAGGGGGCCATTGAGCCCATCCTGACTTACGGATGTGAAGAGTGGGGCTATGCTGTCCTTAAGGTGCATATTCACCGGAAACTCCTCTTGGCCCAGCATATGGCGGCTAATGTAGCAACCAAAGCCTATCGAACTACACCAATGGATGCCCTTGTCATCGCAGGACTCCCCCCTATTCAGCACGTCATCCTGAGCAGGTATATCAAAAACCTCCTCATAAAGCTCAACACTCCTGATAACGACAACATTCTGACTAACAGGGCAATCAATGAACTTAAGCTCCCAGAGGCCATCCACTCCATTGTTAAAAACATTAAGGACTATGGGATCGACAAAATGGTCGAAACTGACACCACCCACCCAGCTGCCATTAAGAGCTACAATAGCTACTTCAACCATTCCCCCCTACTAAGGGAGTCAACTTTTATACTGACGGCTCTAAAACTGACAACATGGTTGGCACTACTGTCTACCTCAACGACCCCAGCAAGAGGCACTACTGGCAATCAGTAGCCTCTCTCAACAATCACTGCACCATCAATCAGGCTGAGTCGTTGGCCATCCTGCACAGTCTAAAATACATCAAAACCAACATTCAGCATTTTAAACGAACCACCATCAACATCTTAAGTGACAGCCGCACAGCCCTCCACCAATTGAACAATGGCAATCGCCAGCTCCCCATCATCAACAACTGCCTCCAGATCATAGGAGAGATTGGTCAGATGGTTTCTATCAACCTGTACTGGGTAAGGGGACACACTGGGATTTACGGCAATGAAAAAGCTGATGCTCTTGCTAAGAAAGCCCATACAATCACTAGTAACTGCAGTTATGCTGCCATCCTCCCTCTCTGCCATCAAAAGCAAGCTTAACACCATCATTATGGATAACTGGCAAAAGGAATGGGACACGAGTACCACCAGGCGTCTAACTCACAAATTCCTGCCCAACATCAGCAAAAGGATGACACTTAACTTCTTCAACACCAATCATGCCATCACCCAGCTCTTGACAGCACATGGTAATTTCAGGGCTTATCTCCACCTTTTCTCAAAAAAAGGAAGCAGTACCTGCAATTGCGGAATAGAGGAAGACGAGGACCCATACCATGTAATCTTTACTTGTGCAAATCACAGGGCCCACAGGCCCCCTCTCAGGGAAGGCATCAGGCCGAGGGTCACCATTGGCCCTGCCCCCTTGAGGCCCTTCTCCACAACAAGAAAATCTTCTCAACCTTTAAGGCCTTTGTTGTAAAACTTCAACCGGCAGACTACCACAGGAACAACACACAAATCAACTAATGAAGCAGATCCTCCAACAGGACTCACATCCTTCATCGCATACATGTATATTTTCTACTTTTAACCAATTGTATAATTGCCACTTTATTGTCAAATTGTTTTTCTATCTATTGTTGTTTTACAATCGCGGCACCACCTTGTAACCAGGTATTGTATACTCTGTATTCTGTACATATTGTATTTTGTTTCTCTCTTATTCTCATCAATAAATGTGTTGTTGGCACTCATGATCCTACCCCTTCACCACATATCCTATTTCTCTTTCCATTTCACCTTCACCCCTCTCCTAAACCTCTCTTTCCCCCATTTCACCCTCGAGCGATACTACTGAGTAGTCTCGAGCTTTCACCCCTTTCCAGTAATGATGTAACGGTCTGAGAACACATGGTAATTTGTTAGTATTTACATATCTCTACCATGTCTCTGTAGTATATAACAGCAAGCTCTCAGGTTGAGAGTGGTTCTTGTTCTCGTACTGGAAGCTGCAGTAGTTGTGCATTGTCTGAGGTCTGAGTGAATAAATACCTTTGTGTTCCTAACGACTGGTTGCCATTTGTTCCTGCGACAGTTTGGTGGAGATGCTGAGTACTGCCTTCCACTTCCCCTTAGCATAGTGGAGATACCATCCCGTCCTCGACAAAGTCTACGGCTCATAGGGTTACCGCCGGAATACGGGCTGTATTCTCCTCCTGGACAGACATGACAAAAACCAATGGCCCAAGACCGCAAAAAGACCTTGGGGTGACCTCTGTCCCTTCAGTTATCCAGCACTAGAAATCCTTCTATGTTTGCTGGTGATGCTACCGTTGACCCAGAAGAGTGGCTGCAGGAATACGATCGAATAGCGACATTTACTGCTGGGATGACATGGCATGCATCGCCAATGCCTACTTCCTCACAGGTACCACTCAACAGTGGTATGAAAATAATGAAACAGGTCTTTGGTCGTGGCAATAGTTTAAGACCGAACTTCAAAAGGTGTTTGGGGATGACAAGCAGCAAGCCTGGCAAGCAGAGGAAGTTTTAAAGTGCAGGGCACAGAAACAGGGGGGAAGTACTCAATCGTACATTCAGGATATCTTAAGTTTGTGTCACAAAGTGAATCCTCACATGAAGGAAGCCGATAAGGTGTCTCACCTGATAAAAGGCATTGCTGAAGACGTGTCTCGGGCCCTGCTCACAAAGGACCTCACCACCATGACCAAGTTCATCAACTGGTGTTGCTACATCGAGGATATGCGACAGAAATGAGTCAGTCCACAGAAATTTGACGGTCTGCCAAATGTCGTTCCTATGGCTTCTTTGGACGAACAACCTGATATGGTCACTTTCATTCAGCAGATTGTAAGAGAAAAGGTTCAATGAATCTTGGGACCCCAGTGGGAGGATGCCAAACTGAGAGGGTCTTCACTCGACTTGCTTGTTAGAGAAGAGATTGAGAGAACCCTAGCCCCAATATCCCAGCCTGTGTCATCCTGGACAGCTACTCAGCCGAAACAGCGCCCTATCTATGCTGCCACTACCTGGTGACAGCTTCCAGTTGCTGAACCTCCAAAAAGAAAAACTGACTTGTGGAGAACAGATGATAACCGCCCTGTTTGTTTCCATTGCAGACGTCCCAGCCATGTTGTATGCTATTGCCGAGAGTGGAGGCAAATGCTTGATGCTTCTTGCATGAATAGAGAGGCACAGGCAGGGCAGCAGTTCCGCCAGCCATTCTCCAAGGACTACGTTTGGCCATCAGGGTCTCAAAGTTTTTCACCGTATGCCAAGGATGAAAGAGAACATTCACCAACTCGCCAACGCCTGAGATCACCATCACCATACCACCGTCTTAGTTGATCTCCCCATCTCAGAGCAGAGGAAAACTAAGTGGCATGACCTTTCTTGGGGGTAAGGCCGCTTGCGAAGAAAATCCTCCTTTGATGACTGTTGCCCGGATGACCAGGAATTACATGGACATTAGTATAGAGAACTACCCCGTGCATGCCCTTGTCGATTCTGGAGCGTCTTTTTCTGTTCTCTCCAAGGCATATCATTGGCAACTGCGGAAGACCATGTTCACTGACACCACAGACATCATACTGAAGGTAGCAGATGGAAATTTCATACATCCAGCCAGAAAATGTGTAGCACGAATCAGTATAAATGCGAAGTACCAACCATTTGAGTTTGTAGTTTTGCAGCATTGCAGTCATAATGTTATCCTTGGTTGGGATTTCCTGAAAGCCTCTCAAGCCATGATAGATTGTGGGCATTCTGCCCTCCTCTTGGAGGATGACCCTCAAACAAATGGGATAGAAGCAGACACGCTAGCCGAACCTTTCCATTTATGCACTTTCGAGGATTGTTTCATCCCTCCTTAGTCTTTAATGAGAATAGCTGTGTCATGCCTAGCCGCTCACAGTTCTTTTGAAGCAATAGTGAAGGGTAACAAACACTTACTGCTAGAGAAAGAGGTTGCCACCTCCTCTTCTATCATCTGATGACAGATGGCACGGGAGCATTGTGGTTTGCCAATGATACTTGCAAGCCTAAAACCCTTCCAAAGGGTATTGTAGCAGAGCAGTCACAGGGGAATGGCCTAACCGCCATTGACAAATGTGCTCCACCAGAGCCGATAACGATGGCCTCCCCTACGAATGTGAAGACAGAAGTCCAGCATGAGTGGAATGGGTCTACCGCCTTGACCCTGGACCAACGAATGCAACTTCGGGACGTTCTTTGTCACTTTTCGGAAACCTTCCAGTTCGGCAACAAGAGAGGTACTACAAAGATCAAGGTTAAACACCGTATTAACACAGGAGATCACTGACCAGTCAATGAGCATATAGAGTGTCCCCCACTGAATGCTGAATTATCCAGGAAGAAGTTCAGAAAATGCTGAGGGATAATGTAATTCAACCATCCGAGAACCCCTGGTCATAGCCGGTTGTCCTTGTGAGGAAGAAGCTAGCATTTTTGTGTCAACTACCGGCGAATGAATAAGATCACAAAAATGGATGTTTACCCTTTGCCATGCATTGACAATACCCTAGATTGCTTACGAGGAGCCAATTTTTTTCCCCAATGGACCTTTATTCAGGGTATTGGCAGATTGAGGTTGATGAACATGATCAAGAGAAAACCGCCATCATTACACCAGAGGGGTTATATAAATTTAAAGTCATGGCATTCGGTTTATGCAATGCGCCAGCTATGTTTGAGAGAATGATGGATAACTTGTTGCACCATCTAAAGTGAACTATGTGCTTATGTTATCTTGACAATATAGTCATGTTTTCCGAAACATTTGAAGATCATTTGGTGCAGTTAAAAGCCATTCTAGGCTGCATACAGGATGCAGGCCTCCGCCTGAATCCGAAAAAGTGTCTTTGGTGCTAACCAGATCAAGATTCTTGGACACCTTATATCAAGAGATAGGATACGACCAGACCCTGGGAAATTACGAGCAGTCACCGATTTCCCTACTCCAGCAAATGCACAGGATGTAAGAAGTTTCCTGGGTCTATGTTCCTATTACCGCCACTTTATTAAAAATTTCTACTGCAAAGTGCAACCATTACAGCAATTACTAAAAAAGGAGTCCACATTCACTTGGGGTCAACTAGAGGCTGATTCCTTTGCTACCTTAAAAAAAGCGCTTACTTCTAACCCTATATTAGAGTTGTACAATGAGAACACGCCAACAGAACTCCACACAGATGCCAGTGGTTACAGGATTGGGGGATCCTAATCCAAACACTAGATGGCGAAGAAAAGGTAATTGCTCATGCATCCCGGACACTTACCAAGGCAGAAAAGAATTATTCAACAACAGAAAGGAAATGTCTCGCAGTGATATGGGCAATCCACCAATTCCAGCCCTATCTCTTCGGTAAACCATTTGTTGTGGTAACAGATCATCACACATTATGCTGGCTGGCTAAACTAAAGGATCCCTTGGAAAGGCTCGTCAGATGGCCTTACGACTTCAAGAATACAATGTTTCCATCTGTTATAAGAGCAGACGAAAACATAAAGATGCAGACTACCTTTCGAGAAATCCCATAGAGACTGAAACTTCTACAGCAGCTGGCTTAGTTGCCACACTCACGAATGTTGCTGCTGATCAGAGGAAGGATCCAAAATTGGCAGCAGTAATTCGTGCTCTCAAGAGGTCTGAGCCTATCAAAAAAGAATTTGAACTTATCAATGGCATACTTTGTAAGAAAAATTATGACCTGACTGAAAAGAGACTGTTACCCGTGATCCCCAACCACTTGCGCCTGGACATCCTGCAACACTTCCACGATGTTCCTACGGCTGGTCACTTAGGGTTCACTAAAACCTACAACAGAATTCAAAAGCGCTTCTTTTGGCCGAGGCTATACCGTACAGTAAGGCATTATGTCTCCCATCGTCGGAAATGTCAGAGAAGGAAACAGGTACCCCAGAAACCTCCTGGTCGCCTTATGTCCATCCCACCAGCAATAGCATCCTTTCATCAAATTGGCATGGATTTACTTGGTCCACTCCCAAAAACTCTCAAAGGCAACAAATGGATTGTGGTCTGCACTGACTATTGCACACGATATGCCGCTACCAGGGCAGTGCCAACAGTTGAAGCCCGAGAAATAGCTTGATTCCTTATTGAAAAAATCCTGTTGAAGCATGGAGCCCCAAGAGTACTCATCACCGACAGAGAAAAAGTTTTCTAGTCCCATCTTGTGGCTGAACTTATTCGGTGCTGCCAGGTAACACACAGCATGATGACAGCATACCATCCGCAGACAAATGGCTTAACCGAATGCTTTAACAAGACATTAACCGATATGATGTCTATGTATGTCAATGTTGAGCAGAAAGACTGGGACTCAGTGTTGTCCTTCGTCACTTTTGCTTATAACACAGCAAAGCAGGACGTTACCAGATTCACTCCATTCTATTTACTCCACGGATGTGAAGACGAGACAACAATGGACAAGTTATTCCCATATCAAGCCAACGATCAACCCGATGATTACCTCGGCCACTTAGTTGCATGGCTGAGGAGTCGCGACAATTGGCTTGTGTATGTACATTGATGGCCCAGCAGAAAGATCAAGGACAGTACAACGCTGCTCATCAAACCATATCGTATAATCCTAGTGATCTTGTGTGGGTATTTACACCTGTGTGCAAGATGGGTCTGTCTGAAAAGCTTCTTAAGCATTACTTTGGTCCGTACAAATTCCTTGATGCTTTGAAGGTTACCTATGAAGTCGAGGATTTCGATCCTACATCCAAACGAAGGAAGCCAAAGGATACTGTTCATGTCCTCTGCATGAAGCCCTATTGTGATCCCCGTCTGCAAGACCCTGAATCTACCAGTGATGTCGATAATCTTGCCGTCAGTGCATCCCTAAACAACAGCAGGGCGCCATCTTTTGGGGGAAGGGTATAATGCCATGGCTCGGTCTTCCCACCATATTGTTCCTGGCATAGGGGTTAGCATCTTCGCCTATCGAGCAAAGGTCTCCAGTTCAAACCTCATTGATGCAGGTTCTTTTTTCTATGGGTATGTTCTCCCAGTCTGAGAACACATGGTAATTTGTTAGTATTTACATATCTCTACCATGTCTCTGTAGTATATAACAGCAAGCTCTCAGGTTGAGAGCGGTTCTTGTTCTCGTACTGCAAGCTGCAGTAGTTGTACATTGTCTGAGTGAATAAATACCTTTGTGTTCCTAACGACTGATTGCCATTTGTTCCCGTGACAATATATTCATGTGTTTTTTAAAATAATGCTTAATTCTTTTCCTAACAATAATCTAGATATACAATTCAAGATACACTTGAAGACATTATTAATGTATTTAGATCTAACTATACTTCTAATTGACTGAGGACCATACAGAAGACAAAGCATCTTTCATATATGGAAAAGAATATTATGTTCCTAGTTTGAAATAATTTTAAAATAATAATAAATCTATCATCTGAGAAGAATTTCAAGTTAACATTTTTTAATTATTAATTAATTAATTAACAGAATTGTATTTTTGAAGATGTATTAAATGTTTTAACATGTCGTTTTATCTGTCAGAGCTAATAAAAGTAGAATTTCTACTAAATGTATCCTTAATTTATTTATAAAACCACTGAACACTAGTAATTGGTTGTGGGTTCATACCTTACTAACAGGTTGACATGTACATTTTATGGGTTTTCTTTGTATCTAACAGCTAAATAGGGATCAGTTTCCCATAAAAAGTACTCCCAAGAAGTACTCTTGGGAGAACTTTTTATGGGAAACTGATCCCTATCTGACAGATTGTCCCATATGTTGCATTGCTTTTTTCCAGTAATCCAATCTTAAATGATTTTTTCAAAATAACACAGTTGTTTAAATTTTGAATATGTTCTAGTAAACATATGTTAAAATTTGGAATAAACTACATGAGGAATACAAAACTTGTTTTGTATGTTTATGTATATGTATCTCAAAGTTTATCAACTGGGCAGCCAGAAAAATTGTCCAGGTGAGGCACCTAACAAAAACATCCTGGGGAAACACTGAAATGTTTTTAAAAACAAAATTTGCATACATAAAACTTTAATCTGAGTATATGTTTTTACTGCAATATAATTGGCACAAAATAATAATAATAACAATCCTAAAAAAATTTTTTTTATGAGAATGTCATCCCAAAGTTAAAGCTTACATTATTCCAATTGAAAATAAAATTATAGAATTTTATGAATTTACAAATTCTATTACTGAAATCACATAAGATTCATCAATATATGTATTAATAAAATAACCAATTAATGGAATATGTATAGATTTATTACAGTGGTGCCTCGTATAACGTACTTAATCTGTTCCAGGTGCACGTCCGTTAAGTGAAAAGTTTCTATGGGAAAAATATGAAACGCATTCTCCCATAGAAATACATGTTAAAACATATAATTCGTTCCACAGCATAGAATAACCGTACCATAAAAAAATTAAAATGGAGCAGTCACCAATTATGCCGGGTAGTAAGATGTTGTGAGAAGGTAGAGGATCACTTTATTCACACATTCATACAGATACAGACTTTTTACACATTGCAGCAGGTCTCTTTTTATTGTTTTTTAATCGGAGTCAGATTCAGGAGAGGCTACCGAAGCTTGCAGGGTCAACTCCTCTTGTTCCATCCTATATTTTTTGGCAGCTTGCTTCTTGAAAAATATGTCCAAGGTGGTCTGTTTCTTTCCCTTCTTCAACACCTGTCAGAAATGACAGGCAAGGGTGTCATTGTAGAGATCATTGATACTGCTGGCCTCAGCTCTGTTTGGACAATGAGTGTTGGTAAACTTTTGAACCTCTC
This sequence comes from Centruroides sculpturatus, assembly GCF_000671375.1. Taxonomy (NCBI): domain Eukaryota; kingdom Metazoa; phylum Arthropoda; class Arachnida; order Scorpiones; family Buthidae; genus Centruroides; species Centruroides sculpturatus. The sequence continues at coordinate 772,207 of NW_019384555.1, forward strand.
CCCATTCGACAAGGAAGTTTTTGTCAATTTTCATTCCTTCTGATGATTTCTTGCATTGTTTCAATTGAAATCACTTCTCTGTTTTTTTTAAAAGCCATGATTTGCACAACACTTGAATAAATGTAAATACCCTGCACTGAGGTGATGTATGTAATAAACAAGGGAGCAAGCCTAATCCCAACGGGAGCTCTGTACTTCAGATATACTGATAATATATTCTAATAATACTAATATATTATAAAAATAGCAGATTGTCATTGGCAACGGCAAAAGAGTGAAAACATCATTCGCACTTGTTCGTAGAAAGTCCATCAGTCGCTCACGTAACTACCGAATGGAAAGTCTGTTGTCCGCAGCCAGTCCGTTGATCGAGTCACATAACGGCCAAACAGAAAGTTCGTTATTCGCAGTGTCCATTGTTCGAGGCGTACGTTATACGAGCCATCACTGTATTTAATAAAAATTTAAGCAATAAAAGTAAACATTTTAAGTGATTACATCTTAACTTAGTCTGCATTATTTGAAGTTCCAGATTTCTCTAATAAAATTATATAATTAGGCCTATTAATAAAGTCTTTGCAGTTTTAAACACCATTAATCTACTTTAAAACAAAATATCTAAAGGACATACTATACATTAATTTACCTGCTCTTCAGAAATGTTTGCACCAACCATCATGTGTAAAACAGCTAATAATTCATCTCTTGAAATCTTATTATCATCATCAAGGTCATACATCTTAAATGCAACTATTTAAATTAAAAGAAACATAATTTAAATATTTGTACGTACGTGTGTTGTGTATATATATATAAAGTACAGCTAGAAACTTACATCGCAATTTTTCCAGTCGGTTGTTAAGTTTATTTTCTTTATTTTTTTTAATTGGACGAAATTTGGATAACACTCTCATAAACTGCCGAAAATTTATACGGTCATCATCATAAGCTTCAGAAAAAAAGGCATGAACAATACGATCTCCTAAGGGATTAATTGCTAATTCTGGAATGCGAAGAAAATCTTCTCGACTAAAAACAATTTTTTTAATATTAATTACATATATATTCATAATTTTATATATATTACTCAATAAGTCTGATTAAATGTATATATTTTACCACATGATTATAACTTTGTAATTAAACAAAAAAATAAACACACACACAATACATCATTACTTATTTATACATTTTATATAATATTTTGTAGTTTTATTGATTTTAAATATATTAAATTTTTTAATATAAAAGTCTGTGAAGATATCTTATCTTTGGTAAAATTTATTTTATATCTATGTATATAATTAATAATTTCAGAATATATACAGGTCTTTAAAATGTTCAGAATTTTTAATTTAATTACAAAATTTGTTTCTTCTGATCAATTTACAAAAATATTTAACATTGTTTTGAATCCCTTTTATAATCAAATAGATTTTTGTCTTTACTAAAATTAATTCTAAAGAAACAAACTGATTTTTTATACTAATTATTGAAAATTTATAATCTTAAAGCAACTATTCTTACTTCTCTAAGCAAGCATCTTTTGACACATTCCAGAGTTGCAAAAAGTCTACATATAACCTACACTACATATATTTTTTTTTTTATCAAGCTGAACTTTTCTTTAAGTACTTAAATAATTTTCATTAAACATATTGAAACATGTAGGTTTTATAGAAACATATTTAATACTTCTTAGTGAGATACTTGATTATGAAGAGAAATGTTGTAAATTTCTAATATTTATAGGAAATTACCATCAATCAAATTCAAGTGATTTGTCAACTATAATTATCCATAACTAAGTACAGTACTTACTATGCTTAAAAACATTTTAAATATATGTAAATAAATTTAATGAAATCAAAAGAAAATACTGAGAAAGATATAACAAAATCATATGTCTGGCTGCTAATTTTTGATAATGAGAAGAGAGGCGAGTCCTACGAGTAGAGCGGAAGAGACATTGATCACAAACAAACAATTAAATGATAATAACAAGAAGTGTTGCAGTGCCTGTGAGCACCAGGTTAAGAATTAACATAAATTAATATATCAATATATAACTTTCCTATTTTTAAAATAAACTGTAATTCAACAATTAAATTAGAATATAAATTATATATATAAATATATACATAATATATAAAAAATATTTTCTTACCTTAATGTACCATTATCTCCTTTGTCTAAATTTGTAAATCGGCTATACAATCTTTCAATCTGACTTGGTGAAACTATATATATATATATAAAAAAAATAAAGTTTTTTTAGAGAACTTCTGAACTCTAAAAACAAAAACACTTTTATAATGTAATAAATACTAAAGATTTTGGTTAAAATAATTGGTAATTATCATGATAAGTTATTTTAAAATTTTCTAATTTTAATTTAAGGATGAAAAAGAATTTGATTGATTACATTATAAATGACTTTAATGGCCATGAATACCCATGAATACTTTAATCTTATAAATTTCCATAATAATGATTATCTGTGTTCAGTTATCACCATCGTCATATTAAAAACATAAAATTTTATTGTATATAAAATAACTGCACAGAAAATTATTACTCTCCAAATAGCAACTATTGATATTAATACATTCAACTCAATAATCTAATATTATATTCTGTTGCATGTGTAACTTTTAATAAATGTATTAGTGTACTCTAAGTTTGATTTTTCCATGCTTGTTTTATAAACATTTTTATATCAATAGTTACAATTATCCATTCCAGTTTTGAGTTAAAGTCAAATACTAGGAAAATAAGTTATATCTGCTTAAAGAATACGTGGTAATAAGTATTCTTTAAATCACAAAAGCACCCGTTCTTCATTCAACTACTTGTTTTATTTGTAATATTTGTAACTTCTAAAATATTAAAATTTAACTACGCAAAACTGGATATACATTAATAAACACTGCATAAATAACCAAGATCCAGCAAAAAGAAATTATGAGAAAGCAAATATTTTTATCCTTGTTCAACAGTCATCACCAGACTAATGATGATGTCCGTTAAACATGGTAGAGGTAAGAAACAATCATGTGCAAAACAACCTATGATTAAACAATGTTTTATTGAATTTTTAAAAGTTTTTTTTTAATTTAATTCAGCAATAATATTTTTACCCTTTAAAATAGTATAATTACTATAAAATATTCTGTTGGAATTTTTCTTCATAGCATATTATAAATACACTATCTTTATTACTAAATGAATTAAAAAATTAAAAATCAATTTTATATTTGCTCACTGATTTTTCAAAATTTCTTATATAGGCCTAGATGCTGTTATTTTGTCATCCTAAATAATTTAACTAATTTGAAAGTCAATACTGCATTAATAAAAAGAAGCTTGCATAACATATAAGTCATCATAATATTAATAATTCTTATTTAATGCGAGTACTTTCAATACAGTTTAAATTATACATAATTCGGAATAAATTTAATGATAAAAATGTCAAAATTTTGAAGTTATATTATTATTTCAATAAAAATATTTATTCAAATTATTATTTTTAATTTTTACAAGTCATTGGAATTAGTTAAAAACTAAATTATCTAAGAAAGTTATCTGAACACATGCATAATACTGTAGTTCAAAGTTAGAAAAACAGTATGCAAATCAAAGAACTTAAAATTTTAGAGGTTTTCCAAAACCAAAAAGTTTAAAAATTTGAAGCATATTTTTATGTTTTTCTTACATTCTTCATTATAGCTATAAAATTCCTATATAGAAAAATTCTATTTTGTTAACAAAACCAGTACTGATCATCTGAATCTTTCTAGTTTATTCAAGCCAGCAATACAAACTATGTTGACTTAGTAATGATCTATTTATTTCATCCATCATTTAATTTTGTTTTCATTGATATAAACATTTTATAATCAGTTATTGACATTTAATAAAAGTGTAAATTGTAAAACTGCCAACTGTAAAATTTACTTGGTCATTATGATATCTGTCATTCTTTATTGCTATTGAGAACACATGAATAGCAAAAATAAAATGAAGTAAATTCAGACAAAATATATTATTATTTCCTTCCTATATAATGTTTCATATAAAGGTAACCTGTCAAAAAATATTTTAAAAAATTTTAAATACAAGTTTTTTAATACATTTACAGTAAGAATATTATCACAAATATAATAATGTACTTAAAAATGATATAATATATTTAATAACAATCTTTTAATGTAACTAATTAGCAAATTAATTTATAAATTGCTGGATTATCACTAAACAATATGCTATATGAATGTAACAAATATCTAACAATTAACTTTGTAATACAAACTGCTATAGATTATAAAACAGCTGATATTTCAATTAAACATTTATTCCAACAATATAAAATTATCAAAATAAATAACATAAAAGAAAGCAGTTTATTTTTTGAACTTTTTATAAATTTTCAGAATAAATGTTAATAATTTTTCTGAAACTCATTTTTAAAATAATGTAATTTATATAGGCTAATTGGATATGTTGTAATAAACATGAAATAGTCATTTAGTCTTTGCAGAACAAAAGGAATTTAATTGTGTAATCTATTTTGCTAAATGATTACATTAACCAATGTTAAATTAACACAACAGCTATATATTAAATAATTAAATTTTGTGTTTATTAAGAATTTACCAAAAACTAATATAATCACTATAATATATAAATTATAGCCTGATACAAAAAAAACAATTGAATTAATGAAATATTGTCAATTATGTTACTAAACTATTTTTTTTTATTATTTTTCTCTAACAATGTGAAAACATTATTGTTCCGGACTATAATAAATATATTCCTATTTAATTAATACAAATTTAATCAAATGCTTAACATGTTAAGGCACAGTGTAAGTATTATTCAATATTATTATGAAGAAAACAGTTTTTAAGGAAAAAGTTTAATTAATGGAGAAACATTTTTGGACCTTTATTTGGACCAACTTCAGCTCTCAGTAATATTTGAAACAAATGCAGGATACATGCAGTGTTCCCAAATGTTTTTATATTTAAAAATTTTAAATGTTATGTTAAAAAAATTTTACATAACATTTACGTAAAAGTTTGAAAACCTTGAGGATCACCACATGTATGCTGCATTCATTAATTAAATAGGTATATTCTCCTGAAAATGTACAGAATGGTAACAAACCTTAGAAATTTCTGGTATTATTTGGTTCTAATGATGATAAAACATCCATAATAAAAAAAAAAAAAAACTTTTTTCCTACAAGGAAACACAGAAAAAAAAATTTTGTTTCATTCTACAAGTCGACCCCCCTATAACACTGTTGATTATTCTGTTTTATATAAATTCCATGTTGTACGAGTCACTTAGATTTTACAAATACGTGTGCCGAGCTGTGAACGGCTCACGTATTTGTAAAATCTAAGTGACTCGTACAACATGGAATTCATATAAAACGGGGGGGGGTCGACTGACAGTAGACCCCCCTATAACACTAGATAATTCCATGTTATATGAATTCCATGTTGTATGAGTCACTTAGATTTTACAAATATGTGAGCCGTTCACAGCTTGGCACACGTATTTGTAAATTCTAAGTGACTTGTACAACATGGAATTCATATAACAAGGAATTATCTACAGTGTTATAGGGGGGGTCTACTGTACTTGAATCCAAAAGTTTCTTTTATAGTTTATTTTGCAAGAATATATTATTTTTGATTTTCATTACACTACTGCTATCAAATGTACAGTACTTTACATTAGGATAAATTAACATATTAAATCCATGTTAGTTTCTATCATTAATAAATCATTGATATACAGTCGACCCCCCTATAACATTGTTGATAATTCCGTTTCATATGAATTCCATGTTGTACGAGTCACTTAGATTTTACAAATACGTGTGCCTGTCTGAACCTACTCTAGATATGATATACGACCACCCTCTATCTCCCCACCCCTTTGACCTTTAACCACCAATATTTAATAGTATCAATCCCCCTAATACACAAATCTTCCTGCAAAATTTCAGAAATTTTTAACAAAAAGAACAAGAGTTATTAAGCTTCAAAGTGGGTGAAGAAAATCATGCACCACACATATGCTAACATCCTAAGATTTTTGCATTTTGACATTTCAAGGTCCCCAGTCCAAAATGTAAAAATCTTTTTTAACCAATTGCTATACTTTACCCCTGTTATACATAACATTAGCCAGGAAAGCAAAAAATAAAATCAAATTATATCTGAAAATGGTTATACACACTACATTTTAAAGAGTAATTAATTTTTTCAATAAACTATAGTCAACTTTTATATTGTTACTTATAAAACTTGAAAATTACAATAATTTTAATACTTTCTAAGTTTCATAAGCAATAATAATGTAAAAGTTGACTACAGTTTATTGAACAAATTAATTATTGATGTTGTCGAAACCGTGTTGTATTTGCTTATTGTGTACTGGCACAATGAAGAATGAACTAACTAAATAAAAGATTCAACTAGCCCAGTGTTGAGAAAAACGTCACTTCATTGTGCCAGTACACAAAAATTAATTATTCTTAAAAATGTAATGTGTATAACTATTTTCAGATATCATCACAGTTACTGAAAAGTTTTTTCAATTCAACAATAATGAGAAAGATTCCCTCACAAGCTTCTTACATGACTGACCAACATGAGAAATGATGGCACTTCAAGAGTTTAATGGTAAGTTTCTGTAGTACTTTATGAAGTTCAGTCTGTATAAGAGTACATTATATTGAGGTTTGACTGTACTTAGTTTTTTTATATTAAAAATCAATACCACATAAATATTATGTTGTTTATTTAATTTTTTAAAAATGAATTGTGTATGTATTAAAAAGTTATCTGGAAGAAGCATTAAAATTATAATACAAAAATTCTAGCACTTCAAACCAAAAATCTAATCATGCTAAGTGTCAAAATCTAACAGATCTTTTAGTTTTTGTAGTCTCTAGAAAATACCATTTAATTATATTTAAACTACTCAGAAATAGAACAAAAATCGTTAAATTGAAATTAAAATAAAGTTCTGTTTTCCTTTCATTCTTATAATTTAGTACTTGTATTCTGAGACAAAGCTGAAAAAGATATAAAAGTTTCTCAAATTTTTCATTCAACATTCTGCATTGTTATGCATGCATTGCATAGTCAGGGGTGGACAACCTTTTAAAAGTGTGCATGCCAAAATAATAAAATCTGTGATGTAGAATTTTCTCACTTGTCAATTGAAATTTTTGGGAGCATATTATTATATGGTGTCTTAAGTATTGAGTGCCATCTCACAGTTGATATTGACCAAATGCAATCTCTCATTGTGCCAACTATATACTGTATTATATAGTTGACACAAAGAGATTGCACTTGGTTAATACTAATTGTGGCTATTTTAGGGGAGATAGATGACAGAATGAGATAGTTCCGTGGTAATTTTGCTATACACGAGAATACTTATGCTGTACAAATTTTATCAGTTATAATACCGTGTTTCCCCGAAAATAAGACATCCGCAGAAAATAAGACCTAGCACAGATTTTGCTGAATTGCGAAATAAAGTGCGAAATGAATTGCGAAATAATAAATTTTAAGACCTCCCCCTGAAAGTAAGACCTAGCAAAGTTTTTTTTAGTCGTAACAGTCATCGACAGATGGTTGAAAGTGGCCGTTGGCTTTTTGAAAGTACAGCCACTGATTGGTTAACAGACAATTACGCCACGCGGCATGATTTGCATAAGACTATGGCTTGGGAATCACAGATTTGCATAACGTTACGGCTAGTGATGACTAATTGGTCGGCCGGGAATCACGCCACATGACATTTGCATAGTGCTACGGTTTAGTAAGCACTAATTGGTCATCGAGTCCGATGTTAATGCTATAAAAAGGCGACAGTTCGACACACCGGATATACGTCACTCTCGTCTAAGTTCGACTTGGGAATTTTTTTGTTCAATAATAAATATGAATTCTTCTTCCTGGAAAAAATAAGACATTCCCTGAAAATAAGACCTAGCGCCTTTTTCAGAGCAAAAATTAATATAAGACACTGTCTTATTTTCGGGGAAACACGGTACATCATTTTTCCTTGAAAAGAGCATTTGTGTAAACAAAAGTGAATCTGCTATAGCTTGGATGATAAATCTTGGGAAAGTAGGGAGAACTGGAGGCTTGATCTATGGATTTAATAAATCAGTCACATAGATTTTTACTTTGACAGATACAGTTTTCTTGAGTGTCTTAGGATTTGGAGTTCAAGTTCCAAGCAAGTTTAATGGAGCCCTGACAAAAGGTTTAAAAAAACCAGTAAACAGGTAGTATTCTATATAAAAAAGTTTTTATATAGAATACTACAAATAAAAAAGTTATTTATAGAATACTATATCATCTTGTCATCCTATCTTTCCTAAAATACACACAGTATTGACCAAGTGCAATCTCTCATCATGCCAAGCATGAAACTCTATAATGACTACCTGGTGAATGATGCAACTGAATGGAATAAAACTGATACGTCAATATATACCACAGATAGAAGTCTTGAAAACAGGAAGTTTCATCTTTCTATTACTTATTATCACTAAAAAGATTAAAAATGCAATAAAGAAACAAACATCATCATTTTGTATCACAATACTCAATGAAATTGAGTATTATGATACAAAATAAGCAAAATGATAATGTTTGTTCCTTTGGTGAAGATGTATCACCAAGTTTTATCACAATACAAGTTGGAGAAGATGTTGAATATTCAATTTTTAAAGAGAGTCCTGGGTCACATACCAGAAAAAGCCATTAGCATACTATGTTTGGCACATGTGCCGAGGGTTGCCCACTCCTAGTCTAGGTGTTAAAACTTTTCCCAACGAAGAAAACAGATGTTCCATTGCAGCACTTCTGGCAAGAGTAGGGCTGCATTTTAAAACCTATTCTTTACATGCTGATAGTTGTGTGACACACAAACTAACATTATTGCTTTCTAAATTTCTAGTTTTCATAAAAATTCCTGCCAACTATTTAAATTTAAGAAGCAGAATAATAAGTAATAGCTGAAAGCAAGTACAAAACAAAATAAAAATATATTTAAATAACAAGCCATGTATTTTCTTGAACATGTGTATGGCAAAGCATAGCAAAACATCATTGGTTATTTTTGTTGAGTTTGACTGTTATGAATGGGCAATATAAAAATTTCAAAACACTATAATGCTCAAAAATGAGTAAAAAAAAGTTGAACCAAATTTGCTGACTTTGACAAAAGTTACATCAACCTTCATAGAAATCAATATATTTACTCTGATTAATATATTAACACAATATATAATTACTCAAAGGCAACATTATTGTAAATTAAAAGAAAAAACTATAGTATAGGGAGGTTGAAACTAAATATTAATTAATAGTTTAATTAATAAATTATAACTATTAATTAACTATATTGATATTAGTTAATTAGTAGTTAATTACTGCCCATCTCTAATAGGAATACTGCCAAAAATACTTTGAATCCTCATTTAAAAGTTGAAAATACGTTTGACAACTGTTTATAAAATGATCAATGGTAACAATAGATAAAAAATATATCATTGCAGCATTAATTACAAGTAAAATTTTTAATTATATAAAGAAAACATTTTTTATTTTAAATTATAGCATAATTTATTCATAATCAAAATAGTATTTTTTTTTAACCTAATATTTTGTAATATGTTCTTTAACTCAATTCTTGACAAAAATTGCATTACAATATTTCAAAACAGCAGTTAAGAAAATTGTAATGAAAAAGAATTTCACTCTCTGTATGTTACTATCAGCATTATTTTAGTTTCTTAATTTTTTAACATTAATGCAAGTTCATATATCAACATACCCTAACATTTACCATTGTTATAAAAATTGACATGCTTATTTATTACATAATATATTTATATATCAAATGTATCATTATAATGAGATGTTAAGACAACAGTTAATTGTCATCTTATATTAATTTATATTTTTAATTGCAGAACTATTAATTTATTTTATATTAATTCTAAAATAAAACTGCAAATAATACTCAAAATAAAATTACTCTTTTGTTCAATGTAAGATTTTATTTGTAATATTAAATCTTATAAGTTAAGTTTTATATTTCAATGCCTTACTTTCAGTAAACTATTGTATCATTTCTACTTGGAAATTTAATATTTCATGCATTATTTTATCATAATTATATATTTTCACTGTCTTATAAGTGATGCTAAGGTATAATACATGCTGATTAATCAGCAGAAATCAATATTTAATCTCTTAATTTCTAATAATAATTCTGATACATAGAGTTTTTGGTCAATAATCAGAAGTTAAAAAATTCAAAGAAAAAGATTTTATCCAAGTTTTAAAAATATGACACAAGTAAAATAAACATTTTTAAATAATAGTTTTAAAGTTTTTTCAGACTATAAATCATTTACTAAGTGAACTTTATTTAATGGATTACTTAAATTTTAAAGATACAACTTTTAAAATACTACTAGAAAAAATTATTTATAGATTCATATATAAATTTAGTAAAATAAGCTATTCATTATTTAATACTTTTCTCCAATTATCACTGTAAAAAGAAACCTAAAGAACAGTGAAAGTTTAATTTGAAACTTATGATAAACATCATAATCATAATTCTTTTAATAGTACAGAGATTTGCATGTTAAAAATTAGTCAGCTCAAACTGGTCATATTCTAACTCATATTTTAAAAATCTGAATTTTTATAATAATTTAGGAGGAAAACTAAATAAGTTTTCAATAAAACTTAAGTAACATTAAATTTATATTATTAATATAAAATTAAGTTTTAGAAATGTAATATTTCTAAAAAGTCTGCAATAAAATCAGCAACATTCACACAATTACAACAGATGATATGCTATTTGATAAGATATGGAATGAAATAATTTAAGAAATTAAATTACACATCTTCATATAATTTGCTGATAAAGCATATATAATAAATTACATATATTTAACTAAACAGTACATATAATAGTGACGGTTGTTTGTAAATACTATAACCATTCAAATTAGNTAGTCTTACTGTCTTTTTATTGTTTATAAAAGTATATCATCAGTTTGCTCCTTTTTTAACAAAGGTTTTATCTTCAAACCATCTACTATCAGTCCTTAACCAGAATTAAAAAAAGATTTAAAAGAACACTGCAACTTGTTAGAACGAAAGTCTGCAATAAAATCAGCAACATTCACACAATTACAACAGATGATATGCTATTTGATAAGATATGGAATGAAATAATTTAAGAAATTAAATTACACATCTTCATATAATTTGCTGATAAAGCATATATAATAAATTACATATATTTAACTAAACAGTACATATAATAGTGACAGTTGTTTGTAAATACTATAACCATTCAAATTAGACTACAAATATATAAAACAACCTCACAATAAGCCATCTATTTATCTATTATTATTATTAATTATTTTATTTTCTGCTTTATTTGATTTATTACCTGTCCTCAAATACAAACACAACCTTTATGTAAAAGCAGTGTTTATTTTGTTTATATGAAGTATAAAAAGAAGTAGTTGAGAAGTTATGTCATTTTCAACATAAAGTAATTCTTCTTTATTCTTTCTTGGAACAAAAAAGGGGAATTCTATAAGGAAAGAAATGGCTCATGTTTACATTGAACCAGACTTGAATGACCAACAAGGTTTACAAACTATTGGCTTTCTGTACATTAATAAAAAGAGCACACATGCACTGCACAAGCAATAAGGACAGAAATATAGAACTTGAAGGTATATGGAAATAACAACTTCACCAGAATACAGAAAACAAGACAGATTTTCCATCACAACAGAAGACAACATCAATGTGATAATTATAAGAAATTCACATTCTCTAAGATAATGGCACTAATATATAAATTGGCCAAGAAACAACATTTAAAATCATTTACAAACGCAATACAGTCGACCCCCCTATAAGATAGAGATACGTTCCATTCTCTAGGAATCCGATTTCTTACGAATCCTTCCAATCACAACCCGACACGTGTCAAGTTTACGGACTACGGCTGTTTGAAAGATTTTCTTCCATAAAATTAATCGATTCTAGACTAATCCGACTCAACATTTCCAAAATACGTATATATTTTTTGGGAATAATCCGTATAAACTACGCTATAAACAAAAAATTGTAGGATTACTTACCGAGTGTCACCATTCGACATTGCCATTGCTCAACATTGTTTTCGTCGCGGAACAGCTCAGCAAAGAGCGGCCGATTTCTAACAACTTATTTTTCTGTGAAAACTTCGTAGAACTTCGGAGACATCATTAATATAAATAATTTTAATCGCCGTTGAATAAGAAATGTTTCTTTCACAAGAAATGTATAAAATTACAGTACTGTATTAGACTTACGGTACCTAATTTACATACTGACAGACGATAGTTAGCGTAAAAATCTCCGTAGCGTGGCGCCACGCTAGACGGCGGAAATTATATATTTAATTATAACAAAGTTACAATAAGTTAATATATAATTATATATACAGTACCTAATTTATATATAATTAATATATAATTATATGTACAGTACCTAATTTATATATAATTTATATAATACTGTCCAGACGATAGAAATCTCTCCGTAGCGTGGCGCTACGGACGGCGGGAAAGTAGTTCGGCTTCCCGATGACGTTTGAGGTGTTTATAGGGAACTTTTACTATTTTTTACGGATACCGGTAGCAATTTTTTCGTAGTTTTATAGGAATCGTAATTATAGGGGGGTCGACTGTATACAAGATCCTAAGGAATCTGGACACACAAAACAGATTTATACATGACACCAGCCAGAATCAGAAGTGCCAATATGATAACAGCATACATACATTACACAAAGAAGAACTTTGTACAAAGGTTACAAGAGCACAAATATGATGCACCCAACAGTGGATGAATACAGTATTAGCTAACTTCATAAGCATAGAGGACACAGTTCTGTAGGAGAATGCTAAAGTTATGTTACATCACATCCTCAGTTCGGTGTTTCATGGGAGAAAAAATAGAGATTTATAAACAAAAAATAAAAAGTTTGCCTAAACTATGGAGATACTGACTCTTTTGTGATGAAACTTTGACAGATAGAATGGGACTGTAAGCATAAAGATGATCATCATTTTATTTTGTTTTATTTCTTGATTATTTTATGTTTACATTTTAGAAGTTAGTTATTTTAAAATTTTCAATTCATTCCATTGCAACATTCTATTTGCTCATATTTGATTTCCTATGGTGTATTAATGGCCAACATGGGGCTTGTGGAGCTAGGTCAAATAAACATAAATGTTAACTTTATTGTACTGTACATATCACCAAATGAACATTAGAAGAGTTAAGAAGGATTGGATGAGTTCTATGAAACGTATTTGGACAAGGACAAATATCCAGCGTTTTACAAACATGCTCTGTCTATGGTTTCACTATTTGGAAACACTTATGTGTGTGAACAACTTTTTAGTCGCATGAAGTACATCAAATCACAAGTGAGAACACGAATTACTGATGCTCATTTGGAAAACTTTGTGTGTAGTGACATCAGTTGAGATCAATTTTGATGCACTTAGTTCTGTAAAACAAAGTCAGATGTCTCACTTTTAAATATTTTTAAATTGTCTAATAAATATGTTTCTTGGTTATTAAATAAATGATTCTCGGTTATGTTTTATTTTCTTCAAAAAATAAATATACCTATTTTTTTTTTTTACATTAAACCAGGCAAGTGTTTGACCACAATCTCACCTACTGGAAAGCAACGATGTGGTTGAAGCTGTAGCACGCTTGCTTGTTTACTTTAATTAACAAAAAAAAAATTAGGTGCGTGGCCCGGCAGGAAATATTATTTCTGAAATTTGGCGTGCCTGCTAAAAAGGTTGGCCAACCCTGAATTAGACTGAAAACATCAAGAAGTTGAAGTTTAAATAAAGAATCACTATTTGTAAGTTTTGTGTTGTACAAAACAGTATTGAACAGCAAGACATTTAGCTCTCATTTAGCAAGACAATGTTTTAATCTGTTTAGTGGTGCCAGATCCTATAATAGAATATTGGCATCTATGTATAGTCTTACTGTCTTTTTATTGTTTATAAAAGTATATCATCAGTTTGCTCCTTTTTTAACAAAGGTTTTATCTTCAAACCATCTACTATCAGTCCTTAACCAGAATTAAAAAAAGATTTAAAAGAACACTGCAACTTGTTAGAACGATCTTCATTACTTAAAATTTATATTATAATACTGAAAAAAAAAAGGAAGTTTCTTTTTAAATAAAAGCATCTAATTTACAAAATAAAAAAAATAATTGTACATGATGAAATTTACACCTGAAATTTAGACAGCTAACAAACTTAAAAACTATTTTTCATTTCAAGTATAAATATGCAAACGTAACATTTCAATAACCAAATATGCGAGTGCCCAGTTTCGACCATACGGAGGCAGCGGCGGCCTTATCCTTTGCGAGGCTCCGGGCGGCAGATATTTGCGAGGCCCTTGGCAGCAGATCTTTGCGAGGCCCTTGTCCTTTGCGCAAAGTATGTGAATTGAAATAGTAGGCACTTATTAATATTAATATATACTGTACTATAAATTAAATTTATTTCATTGTTATAACTAATGAAATAAATTTAAGGATAAAATAAAAAGTTTTAGGATAAAACTTTTAATAAGGATAAAATAAAAGGATAAAATAAAAAGTTTCAAATATCAACTTTTTTCTACTTGGTTGTTGCGCGAGGCTCCTCCAAGAGCGAGGCCCCGGCGATTGCCCTGCTTGCCACCCCCTAAGGCCACCACTGTACGGAGGACTCGTCTCACGCCATCGACTCGGCGACGAGTCCTGCAAAACTCACCGCTTACGTATTCAATTACGGTAACATTTCAAATTTAACTCGGTACTCCGGAGGAGGTTTTTGACGAGAAACAAGAGCGCATTATTTAGATCTATAAATAAAAATACTTCGGGTAACGGTATTATGCCCCAAATATCAGGTCAGTCCATAAGTTCCTGCGTATTTTTATGACCTTGAGTAAAATCTTGTTTTGCTGTTAAAAATGCCAGTCTAATGTGATACTTTTTACACTGAAGTGTTAAATTGGATCCCATTCATATAATATTGTTCAGAATTGGGAACATTTCAGTTGTTTATTTTCGTTAAAATGGAAGTAACAGATGAATATAAGAGACATGTTTTATACTTTTTATTTTTAAGTGGTGAGAATGCTACAAATGCAGCCAAAAAATTAAATACTGCTTATAATCAAACTGTAACAAGTGTAAGGACTGTGCAGAAGTGGTTTGAAAGATTTAGAAATAATGATTTTAGTGTGGAGGATAAGGCTCGTACTGGAGGACCCGTTGACTTTGATGATGATGCTCTCTCTGCAATAGTCGAAGCAGAACCATCTTTAACAGTTGATGAAATTGCGGAACGTTTAAATTCATCCCATGGAACTGTTCATAGACATCTACAACAAATCAGAAAAGTTTCTAAGCTAGAAAAATGGATACCACATGAACTGTCAATAACTAACTGACAACAACGTCAACTGTTCAACTTTAAAACTTCAACTGGGAAATTTTACCTCATCCACCATATTTGCCAGATATTACTCCCAGTGATTATCATCTTTTTTGGAGTTTGCAGAATTTTTTAAAAGGAAAAACTTTTGAGGATGAGAACAATGGTAAAAAAAGCTATTTCTGAATATTTTGATTCAAAACCGAAATCATTTTACAAAGATGGGATTAAAAAGCTACCATCAAGATGGCAAGAAATTGTACAAAATAATGATGAATACATTATAGATTGAAATAAAATTTAATTAAAATTTTTTGTTGCTTTTTTTGTAGATAAAAATGTGCACGAAATTATGGACTGACCTGATACATTTATTAAATATTATTCATCCAATATTTGTATTTTGATTGATAATTCATCTATCAATTTCATTGCTTCAGTCAATGTTGAAAAACTGCAGTGTGTTACAACTGACTAACATTAAATAATTAAAAACTTATTTAATTAAACAATAAATAAAAACAATATACTTATGTTAATTCATTTGAAATTGCAGCTGTTCTACATAAAATATACAAATTTTTGCTTTCGAATAATGCAAACTCCACGAAATGGCCTAAAAACTGGAGCTGACCCGAATTTTAAGTGAAATAAGGTTATAATTGACAAGGCAAAATTCGTCCAGACAAATTCATTGTAGCGCAACTAGCATAGTGGTTGGGCGAGGTTAAAACAAATATATAATCATCTTACATCCAGTTTCCTGTTGAATTTCGGCGATTTCTTCTTCTTGAAGCATCAAGGAAGACTTATTCCCCATTTCGTTTCACTTATTTTCTTCCCACAACAGAAAATTCTTAATAAAAATTAATTACGATACAGCCCTTCCGACTATTACGGCTTATTAGAACGTTACCGATGTCGCTTCTCCCTCTGACGACGAGCGGAGGAATTACAAAAAAAATGGCGACTGTACGAAATTTTCACGTGTTTTCTCGAAAGAGGTAACCAATTAATCGTTTAAACAAAACTTTAATTAAAGATTGTTTGTTTACATTATAGTTACGATATGAATTATGTAGTCGCGAAATTTATTAGTTGATAAAAATAATTTCTACCTAAACAAACCTATGTTATTTGTGAGTAAAATTGCAATTCTGAATGAGGGATTTGCCCCCTCAAAGTTTACACCCCCCCAAATCTGATAAGGTTCCAACTGCCTGGTTCAGAGTTGCACTCTGTACCGTTATTATTATATATAAATACAAAATTCTTTAAATTGTCTTAGAAATTTTTAAAATTTTTATTTTCTGTTTAATATAAAAATGTTTTAATTATATTGAATGTGTTCGGTAAGATTGCAGATCTAAATGACACTATTGGGACCTTATCGGAGCTGTAGGCCATATCTAAAAGAGCAAAAAAGTAAAAGAAAAGTAAAAGATCGCACATCTACGTGTGACCCTTTGAGAGATATATATTTGCCTCCAAATGTGAAACCCACATTTGGAGGCAGATCCTGCTGCCTTCTTGCTTGCAGATGTTATGTTTGTGTATGGCGCTGGGCATAACTGGTACCAATAACATAAATAAGAAATGCATTAACTTTACTGATTGTAAACTTGAACTGGTACTACTGCCTCTGTTCGATACTTTTCTATTAACGGGACATTGACCAATATGGTAAGATTCGAGCTGGGAATGAGGGGTTTTGCACCGCCCGGAATTGTTGACCCTTTGAGAGATATTCGGCTGCAAAAGATCAAGTTTTAACGTGCGTATCGATATACTGCTTATTCTACACCAAAGTGCACGACTACGTGCAAAGCACGCAGTCGTGCACTTTGCGTTTCGGTTCTTGCTATTGCTTGTGGCTCGGTGACCGGGTGGGGTGAGCCCCACACCCCTTAAAACTATATAACGTCGAGTGGGCTACTCAAAGCCGGTGCAATTGCATGGGCTAAATAGTTAAATGCGATAGTTTTAGTGGAGCAACTTGGATGTCACTAAGACTATCGCATCCCATTAACAGTAAAGAACCTAATATTTTTGTAAGTTTTTGGGCTATTACGTAGTGTAATATAAACAGAAATTATAAGTGAATCTCTCAACTTAATCTCAAACGAGCAACTGAAAACTTAGGTTGTATTCATAAAGTCGAAGGAGCTAAATGATTATTGTACTTTATGATGATTAGGGAAGTAAAGCAAAGTAACAGTGATATTTACTATGGAATAGTGATACAGTAGAGCCTCGAAAACTCGGCACTTGATAACCCGGCACTCCGAATAACTCGGCCACACCCTGGCAGGGCAAAAAACCCTTAGTTAATTAATTTTCATTATAGACAGCTTTATGCCTCATAAAGTATTTTTCTGAGGTATGTCTTATCAGGTAAATTACTGTACACAGCGTATTCATTAATTTTCATTTTTATGTAGTAAACGCTCTATGCCTTCATAAAGGATGTACTTTTCCTTTGTTTAAGGGTATTTGGGCAGTTTTTTCTCTGTTGTATTCTCAAGTAAACAATACATACAAGTACATTACAGTATTTTCTGAGGAAACACTCATACTTATTTTTTTTAACCCCATTCCCGATAACCCAGCATTTTCACAAACTCGGCCACCCTTCGGTCCACATTAGGCAGAGTTTTCAAGGCTCTACTGTAATTATATTATATATAGTGAAAATACTATAAATGGTTTTGCAATAGGCATTCCAATTCTTGAGTATTTCTGATAAGCAGTTCTCGTGTATTTCTGATAAGCAGTATATAGTTCCTGTTGTGACATGGTTTGACCACCCCTGCTATATAACATCAAGTACTCATGAACATTTGAGTGGGCTATTCAAAGCTGGCACAGTCACAGGGCTGAATAATTAAACATGATAGTCTTAAAGGTATCACACATGTTAAGGAAATCCTTTGAGGAATAACTGCACAGGCCTTGAGGAATTTCTGTTAGTGTGTGGGGAAAACTGTACAGTTTCGGCAGCCTGTACAGGCCACCAGAGTAGAAACAAAAAACCCTTTGATTTTCCTGCACAGTTTTGGACAGCGCAGGCCAACCGTAACGTGTGTGCCATCCTGACGTTCAATTGTGAGGCCTCTGAGTACTGAGAACAATGTCTAATGAATGTTTGGAAGAATTATTTTCTATAACCTTATTAACTTTTATTATTTATAACCTGAAAAATTAATTTCAGATCAAAAATTTCTCAAGTAAATTAAAATTATAAATAATTTTAATATTTAGAAAACTTCTCAATTCATTTCTTCAGTTTTCATAAAACATCTTGATACTCTATATCATTTTCTTTTAAATTTTAAAAAATTTATTGTTTTATTATCCAAGTAAATTAAAACATGACAACTTAAAATAATATTTTAACAAATAAGACAAAGTTTAATAAATTCTTTTTAATTATTAAATTATTAAATTAATTTGCTATAATAATTTTTACAATTTGTACTAACGGATGTGGTTGAGAATTATTAAATTTTGTGATCAGTGCTACCCAAACCACTACTACTACTACTATTTACACCATACACTTCTATGCACATGTTTTTCTCGCGAGTTTTAATACAATTTGTTTCCAATAAACATCCAAGAACAGCCAGTACATCGTCATCAGATGCATGGCCAACTGACTAACAGAGATTTTCCTTCTCATGTGTGGACAATAGGAAATTCTGAATTTCCTCAAGGCCAGGCCTGCATAGTTATTCCTCAAAGGATTTCCTTAATGTGTGTGGCCCCATTTAGTAGAGCACACAGCATGACTCCCAATTGTGCCTTGGAAGTAGACTGATTTTTGGGAGCTCTATCTCACAAAGGGTTGCATGAAGAGGTATAATTCCTTTGACACTTTTGCTCCTATGGACATGGTCTGCAGCTCTGTTAAGAGTGTCATTCAGATCTGCAATTGTACCATGTATTTGAAGAATGAATTTATTAATATAATTTATTATTTGTTATGTTACATAACACCAACAAAACCTTCAAAATTAAACCAGCAAATAGATTATCATAACACACCTTTTATGTTGCCGAGATAGTTTTATTGAAAACTAACATTTCCAGCCTATTCTATAGGCCATCCTCAGGTTTAACGAGAGAATTGGAACATCGGCATTCCATAAAATAGAATACATAAATTCAAATTCAAAAAATTGACAACAGGAAAAATAATATTTATTTTTTCTGTTGTCAGTTTTGTCATAATGTTTGTCATAATATAATATTTAATGTTATACATAACATTAAATATTATGTTATACATAACAATTAAATATTATCTTACGTTACATTTATGTAATAAAAATCATAATTTTAGAATTTTCTTTTTATCAAAAAATAAATATATAATTAAAGAAATAATTTCTTTTAGTTAATACTACTCAAGAAATATTATGATGATAACTGTAAATATATTACAAAAGTGTTTGATTTCAAGAAGTACTTTACAAAGATTTGCTCCAGGAATTGTGATCCTGTCAACACGGAATTTTTGGGAAAGAGATATTAGACAAGGACGTCGTTCACGACAAGATAAAAGTAGGCTCTATTATTTGAAAGAAGGGTTGAAAGTATTAAAAGAAGAAATTAAAGTATGGAAAGATGAAGTAATTGAAAAATTTTATGATGATCCTCAACATTATATTCCTGGTGAAACTAAAATTGTTTGGACTTTTGATACTCAGGTATTTATATATTCAAAGATGTATATTATGAAAATAATATGGCTTTTTTCTGTTTTGTTATTCACATGTGACACAATAATGCTCATTACTGTTGCATGTGTGCCAGATGGAAGGGCAAATGGCACACCTGTAATAGCCTTTTCATTGATTATCTGTGGTTGTGGAAGCAAAGATATTTAAACTGTTTGCTCCACAAACTCTTTGAAACAAGGGTTTCCTTTTGTGGATTTTATGAAAAAAGAGAGATTGGAGTTTTTTGAGCGACTTTGTAAAAAAGTAGATGTGAAGTAATAAAATTAGATGATAATTTCGGTAAATTTTATAATTATAAACTAGTCCTAAAGGTTACAGTAAAAAAATGGGTAACAAAATAGACATTAATAAATTCTGTTTAGTTATCTTATCTATTTACATGCTAGGTTTAAAGGCAAAATTAACAAAACAGATTACAGTAGAAGTTATTTTGTCTGATTTATTTACCATGTGTTTACATACTTGACCTTTTGGGAAAATTAACAACTTGGATAAAAAAATAGATATTAGTGATTCTGTTTTGTTATTTTGTTTTTTTACACATCTGAGGTAAAGGAAAAATTACAAAAATGGAGAATGAAACAGATATTAGTAAGTCTGTTTTGTTATCCTATTCACACACTAGATCTAACATCAGGAAGTTAAGTTTACTGACATGGTAACAAAACAGACTTCTTAATGTCTGTTTTGTTATCCCATCTATTTGCATGCTAGACCTACAGGAAAATTTACCAAAATGAATAAGAAAATAAACATTAATAAGTCTGTTCTTTATACTATATATTTACAACTTACACATCAAAGTACAGGAGACATGGATTGTTTAAAAAGTATTGCTTACAGTCTAAGAAAGAGTCTTCATTTAGCTACTAAACAATCTCCATTTTGGATAAATACAATATGTTAATCTAACAAATAAGATGGTAATGTTTTACAGGTTAGCAAAATGAACTAACTCAAACAGCTAAATAACAATAACCATAATGTTAAGAAATTCAACTTTATCAGAATAAAAGAGTCCACTTTCAGATTTCTTTAGACTTAAAAATAACAAATCCAGCAATAAGTTCATAACTTTCCCAGCAACATTTAAAATTTTGATGGTACCACCTGTTAAAAATATAAAAAGTTTTCGAAATAAAATATTATAATTATTATAAAATGACAAAAAGCTTAATTTTGAGGGTAGAAATGGGTTTTATAAAAGATTGTAAATGCTAATAACAAGTAAAATTTTCATTAGGTCTGACCCTACTTGAGATATAACACGTGACCCCCCTTTAATAACTCCCTACTTCATTGACCTTTAACCACCAAAATTTAATAGCATTAATCCCCTAATTTACAAACCTTTCTGCAAAATTTCAGAAATTTTCAATAAAAGACATGAGTTAGTAAGCTTCAAAATGGGTGAACAGAACAAAATCATGCCCCCCACACACACTAATATCCATACATACAGAAAAAAAATTTCAAGGTCCCGGGGAGTCCAAAAATGTAAAGATCTTGGGCTTGAAATTGCTTCTTGTGATGCCAAAAACTAAGAAAAATATTAATACTTGTCTATTAGCATTATTATTTTTTATTTGAAACATTATTACAAGTACTTTCAACAAATTATAGATTGTATTCTTCAGGCATAGAATAATGGGATCTTAATGAAACCTTACAATTTTAAAAAATGTGTTAATGTATTCCAAACAGTAAATTTAAAATGTATTCCATTAAATGCATCAGTACATTGAAAAACATTAATATTAATAACAATAAACAAACCAGAAACAAAAATAAATTTTAAAAATGGAAAAAAAATAGAGAATATGAATAATGTATAATTTACAATTAACTCAAATAAAAAGTATTGTACTAACCTCATGTATGACATGCACCATATTTCCGGAAGGTTGAGCATAGGCTCATTACATTATTAATTAAAAATTAATTATTTATAATTTAGACATTTCTGGAATTGGTCATTAAATTTAATACGAGATGGTAGCTAATCTCCAAACGTACGCCGTAAATCCATCGGGCTAGCGGTTGAGTGCCGTATAGGAGTAGGACGTGGGCACTGAATGTGTCCCCAGCCGGCATTGTAATAACCGTCGATGGTTACATAGTTATACGCTGGAAGAGGAGATCGTACTGGAGGTCCAGGTAGCGTAATTGGCAACGCATCTGCACGGTAAGCAGGAGTTGTGGGTTCGAGTCCCGCTCCGGGCCGATTTTTTCTCCCAGCGGTTCTAAATTATTTAAATTAATTAATTTATTTATAATTATTAATATTAATAAGAGATGGCGCCTAACGCTTACCTCTAGTACCAAATTCGTTATGTAATTAATATAGTAATTAGCCATAAAACTAGCCCGATGGATTTACGGCGTACGTTTGGAGATTAGCTATTACATCGGGTTTAGCGATGATTGTAGATACGAGATGGTAGCATAACTGCCTATGTGTAATCAAATTAATTAATTTCTGATATTTAATTATAGCCTTTACATAGCCTAAGAACTTGGCATATCGTTTGGCATGTTTATTATATAATGGGCTATGGTTGTTGATGTTTATATGTAATATGTCTGAACATAAGTTTGGAAAAACGTGTGATCACAAGCAACACTAAGATGCTAGTGGAACGAGTGCAAAACTCAGACTGATGGAACATACGCACAATCCTGGACATCCTTTCTTATCACTCATTATGTGAAAAGTTGCTTGTTAAGCAAGTAATTTTTTTACAAATTTGTTTTGCTCATTATGTGAGGTGCTTGTTAAGTGAGGTTCCGCTGTATATGATTTCCATAAAAACTAAAAAATATATTAATTTTGAAATTATTTTGTAACAATTAGAACAATTAAAAAAGTTTATTAAAGGATCCTTCGTGAAAGTTTTTAAGCATTTTTATTATTTAACTGCTTTATAATGCTGAAATAGTATAAAAAGTATATAATAAGTTTAATAATAAAGAGAATCACTCAGAATAGTTTTAAAGTATAAATCATATTCATATCATGTGCACAATATATAGTTTATGTGCAGACAAGATTATACAATTCGTTTCATGAATTTGGCTGGGCTGTAAAAATGCACAGCAGCAGGAACTAGTCTATTCATTTAGTGAAGGGAACAAATTGATGTGGCAATATCTCTGTGTTACCAAAAAGTGACTCTTGAACTTCATAAAACTTACAGAATTCCAACCAAGTACTATGCCTGGCCAAGATGTATGAAACAATCTGTAAATTTGTTTTTTTCTATAAAATCTCTAAATTTCATATGTTATTTTATAGAAATATTGATGTTTTCTTGAAATAAGTTCTCCAGCAAATCCAGAAAGTTTTTGAGTTAAAAAAATCCCACACATAATTATTTAAAGTTTTCTTTATTGAGTATACTGGGTGTGCATCTATCCAGGGACAAAAAAGATCTTTCCAGAAAAGGTTTGGTTACGTTATGGACTGCATCAGACACAAATACACCAGATATTACATCACCATGAATGAATCCATTCCATTCTAACCAGTACAATATGTAGAGGATGCTGCACAACTATTTGAGTGGTTCAACATGATGAACCACAACTTCTTTCGGCATCTTTTTCCCAGAATGAAGTGTATAACTGTCACGGTGTTCACTACTGGGCAGAGCATGTTCTATGATGTACAGGATATATGCAACACCAAATGTGTTTTACCCTAAACATTGGGTATGGAATTTGGGATGAGCAGCTTCTTTGTCCTATATTGATGATACTGAATAGTGACCAATATCTGAACATAAACACAACAGTGGATGAATGGCTTGAAGAAGACTTATTGACACAACTACAACAGGTTTGGTCAGAGCACTATGCTGTTAGAAAGAAACAGAATGGAAAATGCATATAACTGAAATGGGTATGGTGAAATAAATATGTGGAGTCATGATAAAAGATAAAATAACAAACAGCTATATAACAGGAAGTTTGAAAGTAATCCCGAATCCATTCAAGAAAAATGCGGGATAGTCAAATGCATTACTCTGGAAATATCAAATGAAAATCAGAGTGCCACCAAGAAGAAAAACTAAAAATGTAATGATTGATGGCAAAAGAGCTAAAGACCAAAGAAAACATAGTACAAAACAATGAAAAAGTTAACATGGTTATGATCCATGGAATGGAAATGTCACTCATAAAAATGTACACAGCATAATACAAACCAATGAAAACACTAACACAACAATCACAACCAGTGACACTACTGATACAGAATTAATTACAAACCACAAATTAATTAATTACAAATTTATTCAAAGAAACTCTCACTAAAAATAAATTTAAAAAATTAAATGCCACACAAGATCTCAAATATCAAACACATCAAAACAACTATGGAATAGTGCACCATTTCATTCTGTACAGACATACATCAGTAGCTTTTAGAGCAATTTGGCAACCACCAGATAGGACAATACAGCTTTGTTCTATGTCACTATGTTCCCCAAACTTGACCATCTGAATTTTTCTGTGGGATCACCTTAAAGAATTAGCGAGTGTGTGATGCATATCCAGCAGTGTTGCTTGATGTTAGCAAATTAGAAATACATAAGACTGTAATTTTGGTATCATCATTTCATATACTACGTCTTTGAATTGCCACTGAAGGCAGTCATCTTTAACGTGTTCTCTAACAAAACAAAGCTCGCTTTTTATATTAATTTGCATTGTTGTCTTTATCCTCTACAGTCAGATTATTTTTCTTATTATGCTAAATTATCTTAAATTGATTCTTTTCAGTTATTTTAGCACTGGATCAAGCATGCACAATAGGCATAATACTTGTGCAATGCTGGAAAGATGTTTATGTGGACATCTTTATAAATTTCTTATATAATTTTCATTTTTTTCTAATATTACCACATAAATTTAGTTACAATATATTTTTGGAGTTTAAATCAATATGAATGTGCTACCAAAAGTCAAAATATTGATAACTGTATCATATGGATCTTATAAAAACATAAAAACTTAATTTTTAGCCAGTTTTTTATATTTTTACTCCTTTTATTTGTCAAGTTTTTCTATATTTTTAGCAAGGTTTATTTTTTAATTTTATAAGTATACCTTTTATTACTTTTTTTAGTTTTATTTTTACTAGATCTACCCTATGTTTTTAAAGCCTGAAATGCATTTCCTTTTATAAAAAAAATAGAAAACAAAATCTACTTTTTTCATTGAAAAAGTATTCCTGTATGATAAGTTCTCTGTAACAAATTTGTGCTTAAATCCAAAGAACATAAAAATAAATGAACACTTAAAGTCTGATAAAAAAATTTTTTTTTAAAGTTTTACGTATTGAGGTGAACGAGTAACCTCAAAGAAAAGGTTGGCTCAACTGTGAAACTTAATTTCCTTGTGCATGCAAAAGGACAAATTTAGAAGACATTTATGTATTGTCTGAATTTACAAAATATAAGAAAATTCCTAATAAACATTATTTTGTAAAAGTGATATTATATCAAATTTACTGAATCAAACACCATACATGCTTAACTTCATAATCCAAAGTAAGCTGAAATAATTAAATATAAATTGATGTTTAAAAAATAACCTGTAATTGTTATGTACAAGTTAAATTGTTAGATAGATCCTTTTGTCATAGTAGAAAATACAATTACAAAACACTATGAAATTTATTGAATAATCAATTAATCAATAAATATAATATGGATGAAAGATCACATCGTAGTTTTTTCCTTTCCATCAGAAACTACAATAGACATGTTTTTCATTATTTCTGTTTATTCAAAATGACATCATAATTAAAAGGAGCTTTATTTTGTTTGCCTTATACTATTAAGTGCTTTGGCCATTACAAAAGGGCCCTCCTCACATGTATATTAAAAGTACTACTAAATTAAAACCAATTTACAATATTATTTTAAAATTTACAGACAAATATCACAACATTTTGGCATTTAAGCCTTGGCTTAACACCAAATAAACCTCCTTTTAATTGCAATGTCTTTTTGAATGAATGGAATAAATGAAAAACACATTTGTGTTGTTTCCTTTTTATCATGAACTACAGTCATCTGTAAGTCAATAAACAGATATATTGTTTGAATCTTAAATTCAAACAATATTAGTTGTTTATTGAATTACAGATAATCTAAGATGAATTTTTTTCAATGGAAGTAAATAATTATTTATTTAGTTAATTAAACCATTAAATATGATTTATTAATTACCGTATATTTCTGCAGATAAGATGAAGTATAAATTTTCGCCCAAGTTTTATAGTTTTAGCATATATCTGTCCTATAAGACGACCCCCAAACTATCAATGGCCTATGAATTTAGTTTAGATCAGTAATCATCATCTGGATAATAATACTGTATAGTGTATACAGAATTATGCCCTATTCGTAATTTTTCAAATGAAAACATTTTATTTTCTTGCATCTGGCAACACTGCCTTGCTATTGTTGCAAACATTTGCACTGATTCGGGCATTCGGGCAATGACCTCGACTATTGACAAAAACGTCGTATGGGCTATTCTATTTTGTGGACATACCCTACTCTCTACTAGTAAATAATTACAGTTTGCCTGTTTTTTTACAATGGTTTTAATTTATATAAATTTCAATCTAAATTTTTTTGTATCTGTCCTATAAGACAACCCTGGATTTTGGGGGATTTTTTTTATGATTCAACTATTGTCTTATCTGCAGAAATATATGGTAATTTATCTGTGAAATTATGGAATTGTCATACCTCTAATGTATTAATCATTTATATTATCAATTAAAAAAAACCCCAAAACATACAGTACTGTACAGTACATACCACGGAGTATAGTACATTGGAAATCACTGGCTTAGAGTGTTACATTTTTACATGTATCATTATTTCGTGAAGAGAAAAGGCTTTGTTATATTTTATAGTTGATTAAGCTATAAAATATAAATAACTGACATATTTATAGACATAGCAATATCAATGTTTTTGGCACCATGGCAATGCACTAGTTTTTAATTTCTTGGCTGTTATGTAAAATATTGGAATAATGTCAAATTTGACCCTCTGAGTTTTTTGCAAATCTCCATGTTTTGAGACCACCTGAACCCAAAAAAGTCAGAAGACAAAAAAAAAAACAAATTTGTAGATATGTATTGGCTCTACTTTGTTTAATATCTCAGGATGGGCTAAAGATTAAGAAAAGAAATTTGGCATGGCAGTTTATGTATAAGGGGCATTGATGCTATTAAATTTTGGTGGTGAAAGGTCAAGGGAGATGATATGTCATATCTCAAATTGGACTTAATATTGATAATGTATAACATCATTATTTACAATTTTTTATGAAACTGATCACTAGCCACAAAATTAAGTTTTTTGCCATTCAATAATAATTAAAAGTATAGAAAGTTTTTATAACAAAATCTCATAAAGAAAGTTGTGTGTAGTGTAATCTTTTATTATTATCTAATTAAAAATGTAAAAGTTATTTTCTAAATAAATCTCAAAACAGCCAGGAAAGCTATGCAATTCATTGCTGGATTTTTTAATCCACAGTGCATAAATGTTTGCAAAGCTATACATATCTATAAACGGAGCCATAGTAATGCATTATGCATTACTATAGCTCTATTTATAGATATGCAAACAAGTTTGAGTCAAGTTTTAGTTACATATCTATAAATGTTAGAACAATACATCATCAGGTTTTGTATTACTATAATATATATAATGTATATATTTGATCTTTATTCTTTCTTTATTTATTACATAAAAAAAATAATAATTCAGACAATTACTATAATTATATACTTGCTGTGGCTCAAAATGTATCTATTATAAATGTATAACACTCCGCTTGGGGGGAAATTTGAAAAATCTTTTCTTAGTGTACATTCTCTCGGCGTACCCTATTAAAATGCAATCAAAAATGCAAAAAACTGCATCTAAAATAGTATAATATAAGCCGAGTTCTTCACGGTAAGCCTTAATTTTGTCCCTCTCCCCGTGGGGGAATTTCAACATCTATATAATATAAAAATGTGCATATTTGAATGCAATGTTGTGTCAAAATTTCAAAACAATCGGTTAAGAACTTTCAGAGATTTAAGATTTTGAACAAACGAACATTTACATTTTTATTTATATAGATTATATATAAAAGATATTTTGGTAAATTTGGTAAAAATTTTGGCTAATTTACCAAAATATCTTTTCTAACAGAGTTTGACTGACATTCTATATAAAAACTCCTATAAACTATTTATACAATTTTTTGTAATAAAAATAAGGAAGATGAATGTTTTGAAAATCTTTTACTAATAAATAAAGTAAATCCATATAATATCTCATATATATTTGTGATATGAAAACTGAATACAAAGATTTTCTATCAATATTTATCTGTTGATGAACTTTAATTTATCCAGGACACATTTGAAAATTATTGCGTAGTCATAGTTTAATAATAATTATGTCTTATTATAAAATCACATTGTCAGTCAGAATAAAAATAGTAGTAATAATAAATTAAGGGATCTTTCATAAAAGATCCCAAAAATTGCTGATTCATCAAATAGAAGTAATTGCAACATTTTTTGATGACAGTTTTTCATACAATGCAAATATGGATCTGCAAAATATTAACTTATAAATACACCATGGCAGATTTAATTAAGCTACAATTTGTTAAAAATTGATCTTACAATTTTTTTATTTTTCTGGATGTTATATATAACAGAGGGAAAGTATGGCAATAAGCCAAAAAATGACTCCCAAGATTTTTACATTTTTGGATTTGAAACCTTGAATTGTTGAGAAATGCAAAAAAGTCAAGGTTTTTTCTGTGAGTGGGGGCATGATTTTGTTCACTCTCTTTCGAGCTTAACTCCTGTGCTTTTTGTCAAAAATTTTTGAAACATTTGCAGGGGGAATTGATGCTATTAAATTTTGATGGTTAAAGGTCAAGGAGATGGGAAGATAGAGGATGGTCCCATGTCATATCTTCAGTAGGATTGGACTTAATAACAATTAAAATCATCATTAACATTTACAGTTTTTATAAAACTCATCCCTACCCTCAAAATTAAGCTTTTTGCCATTTTATAAGTTTTTAATAATAAAATATCATATTTTTATTAGATAGTACCACACATGCAGTTTCAAGCTTCAATGGTCCATAAAACAAAGATAAGAGTAAATAACAAAATGAATTTATTACCAAAAGTTAGGTACAAACATGGTTACTTTTCAACATAATCACTGTGAAGATTGAAGCATTTATCATATCTGTAGACAAGCTTTTCCCTTGTCATAGAATGTTGCCACCAATAACTTGAGATGAGCCCTAATGTTTTTTTGAAGGTCGTCATTAGTCTAGAATCTCTGCCCTCCTAGCCATTTCCTGTTCAGAAAGAGATGGGAGTTGCTCGGTGCTAAATGGGTGCTATACGCTGGGTGTTTAAGGTGGTGTTGACTTCCACCCAGCTTAAAACTTTTTGATATGTGAAGACTCCTGAACTGAAAATGTGGCTAGCAGGGCAGAGGTTTGAGACTTATGAACTAATGATGATCTTCAAAACAACATTGTTAAGGCCATCTCAATTCACTTGCGGCAACATTCTTTGACAAGGGGATGGAAAAGCTCGTCTACAGATATGACAAATTCCTCAATCTTCATAGTGATTATGTTGAAAAATAACCATGTTTGTACCTAACTTTTGGTAATAAATTCATTTTGTTATTTACACTTGTCTTTGTTTTATGGACCATTAAAGCTTGGGGAAAAAACAGCCCTCATATTTGTTTATTGTCTGCTGGAAATTTGTGTTTAGGTGTTATTATGTTTGAGAATAATGTTAATGTGTCTTGCAAGAATTCTTTCTGTATATTTTCCAAACTAGACAAGCTAGTGTAGTTCAGCTGGCATAATCTGGAAAAACTTTATTAATTTTTATTGTATTATTTCTAGTCAAGATTATTATAATAATTAGTATCAGGATTATGACCTGTTCCAAGATCTCCACCTTGATGTGGTGCTTTGCTACCAATAGGGATACCCATGTCAAACAAGTCAGAGGATAGAGGCCAGACTAAGGCAGTATCAATGGTCCTCCAGGTTGGGGGTTATAACATGGGGTAACATCCACAATGTGAAAATTTTATCTTGTTGAAAGAAGACAAAAGAAAAAAGCAGGGAGTTGTCCCCCAACAGCAGGACAGGAATCGGTTGAGAAAAGGAAAGTGGAAGTGTGAATGTCAATTGAATATATGGAATGTAAAAGAACCAAGACGTAAAGTGAATGAATTAATAAGGAAAATGACTGAAAGTAAGTTAGATGTTCTTCGCATGAGTGAGACAAGTGAAAGGAATGTGTTGATTTGGTGTGGTGTGCAAGAGTGTTTTTTAGTGAATTCACATATGAAAAAATACATGAAGGAATATAAGCAAATGAACAATGATGTGGGTGCACTTCAAAGTGAAGGTGCAGAGAGTGATTGTTGTCTTGTACTTATGCCTAGTGAATATTGCTAGGGATGCTGAAAAGGATGAGTTTGGGAAATGTTAAGGGATGTCTTGGATAAGTATGACCTTTGGAATGTGTGATTATAACCAGAGATGTGAATGGATGGATGTGAAGAGACAGACTTCTGAGAGAGTGCTGGATCTATATGGTGATCACTGGGTGAACAATAATGGAGAGAGAGAGTGGTTGATTTTGTGTGGAAAGAGACCTAAGGGTGTCCAACACCTTTTTTTCTACACAAGACCACTCATCAGTACACATGGGAAAATTGTATGAAAGGTCATAGTAATATAATAAGTTAGATTTTGTCATGTATGAATATAGATTGAGAGGTGTAGTGGAGGATGAGTGGAACTGACTGTAGCTTGGACTATTAGTGATAGAGGATGCAACTGAAGATTGGGTGGTGGAAAAAAGGAGGAAAACAGTGGCTCTGCAGTGAGTGAAAACAGTGCCTGATGAGTATAGAGAGCATATTGAATTGTGTGATGTGGAGGTTTGGAAGCATTGGAAAATCTTGTGTGATAGAAGCAGCAAAAGAGGTTTATAGTGTAACGAGAGTAGGCTGTGAGAGAGGGACTGCATGATGGAATGAAAAAACTCCTATAAACTATTTATACAATTTTTTGTAATAAAAATAAGGAAGATGAATGTTTTGAAAATCTTTTACTAATAAATAAAGTAAATCCATATAATATCTCATATATATTTGTGATATGAAAACTGAATACAAAGATTTTCTATCAATATTTATCTGTTGATGAACTTTAATTTATCCAGGACACATTTGAAAATTATTGCGTAGTCATAGTTTAATAATAATTATGTCTTATTATAAAATCACATTGTCAGTCAGAATAAAAATAGTAGTAATAATAAATTAAGGGATCTTTCATAAAAGATCCCAAAAATTGCTGATTCATCAAATAGAAGTAATTGCAACATTTTTTGATGACAGTTTTTCATACAATGCAAATATGGATCTGCAAAATATTAACTTATAAATACACCATGGCAGATTTAATTAAGCTACAATTTGTTAAAAATTGATCTTACAATTTTTTTATTTTTCTGGATGTTATATATAACAGAGGGAAAGTATGGCAATAAGCCAAAAAATGACTCCCAAGATTTTTACATTTTTGGATTTGAAACCTTGAATTGTTGAGAAATGCAAAAAAGTCAAGGTTTTTTCTGTGAGTGGGGGCATGATTTTGTTCACTCTCTTTCGAGCTTAACTCCTGTGCTTTTTGTCAAAAATTTTTGAAACATTTGCAGGGGGAATTGATGCTATTAAATTTTGATGGTTAAAGGTCAAGGAGATGGGAAGATAGAGGATGGTCCCATGTCATATCTTCAGTAGGATTGGACTTAATAACAATTAAAATCATCATTAACATTTACAGTTTTTATAAAACTCATCCCTACCCTCAAAATTAAGCTTTTTGCCATTTTATAAGTTTTTAATAATAAAATATCATATTTTTATTAGATAGTACCACACATGCAGTTTCAAGCTTCAATGGTCCATAAAACAAAGATAAGAGTAAATAACAAAATGAATTTATTACCAAAAGTTAGGTACAAACATGGTTACTTTTCAACATAATCACTGTGAAGATTGAAGCATTTATCATATCTGTAGACAAGCTTTTCCCTTGTCATAGAATGTTGCCACCAATAACTTGAGATGAGCCCTAATGTTTTTTTGAAGGTCGTCATTAGTCTAGAATCTCTGCCCTCCTAGCCATTTCCTGTTCAGAAAGAGATGGGAGTTGCTCGGTGCTAAATGGGTGCTATACGCTGGGTGTTTAAGGTGGTGTTGACTTCCACCCAGCTTAAAACTTTTTGATATGTGAAGACTCCTGAACTGAAAATGTGGCTAGCAGGGCAGAGGTTTGAGACTTATGAACTAATGATGATCTTCAAAACAACATTGTTAAGGCCATCTCAATTCACTTGCGGCAACATTCTTTGACAAGGGGATGGAAAAGCTCGTCTACAGATATGACAAATTCCTCAATCTTCATAGTGATTATGTTGAAAAATAACCATGTTTGTACCTAACTTTTGGTAATAAATTCATTTTGTTATTTACACTTGTCTTTGTTTTATGGACCATTAAAGCTTGGGGAAAAAACAGCCCTCATATTTGTTTATTGTCTGCTGGAAATTTGTGTTTAGGTGTTATTATGTTTGAGAATAATGTTAATGTGTCTTGCAAGAATTCTTTCTGTATATTTTCCAAACTAGACAAGCTAGTGTAGTTCAGCTGGCATAATCTGGAAAAACTTTATTAATTTTTATTGTATTATTTCTAGTCAAGATTATTATAATAATTAGTATCAGGATTATGACCTGTTCCAAGATCTCCACCTTGATGTGGTGCTTTGCTACCAATAGGGATACCCATGTCAAACAAGTCAGAGGATAGAGGCCAGACTAAGGCAGTATCAATGGTCCTCCAGGTTGGGGGTTATAACATGGGGTAACATCCACAATGTGAAAATTTTATCTTGTTGAAAGAAGACAAAAGAAAAAAGCAGGGAGTTGTCCCCCAACAGCAGGACAGGAATCGGTTGAGAAAAGGAAAGTGGAAGTGTGAATGTCAATTGAATATATGGAATGTAAAAGAACCAAGACGTAAAGTGAATGAATTAATAAGGAAAATGACTGAAAGTAAGTTAGATGTTCTTCGCATGAGTGAGACAAGTGAAAGGAATGTGTTGATTTGGTGTGGTGTGCAAGAGTGTTTTTTAGTGAATTCACATATGAAAAAATACATGAAGGAATATAAGCAAATGAACAATGATGTGGGTGCACTTCAAAGTGAAGGTGCAGAGAGTGATTGTTGTCTTGTACTTATGCCTAGTGAATATTGCTAGGGATGCTGAAAAGGATGAGTTTGGGAAATGTTAAGGGATGTCTTGGATAAGTATGACCTTTGGAATGTGTGATTATAACCAGAGATGTGAATGGATGGATGTGAAGAGACAGACTTCTGAGAGAGTGCTGGATCTATATGGTGATCACTGGGTGAACAATAATGGAGAGAGAGAGTGGTTGATTTTGTGTGGAAAGAGACCTAAGGGTGTCCAACACCTTTTTTTCTACACAAGACCACTCATCAGTACACATGGGAAAATTGTATGAAAGGTCATAGTAATATAATAAGTTAGATTTTGTCATGTATGAATATAGATTGAGAGGTGTAGTGGAGGATGAGTGGAACTGACTGTAGCTTGGACTATTAGTGATAGAGGATGCAACTGAAGATTGGGTGGTGGAAAAAAGGAGGAAAACAGTGGCTCTGCAGTGAGTGAAAACAGTGCCTGATGAGTATAGAGAGCATATTGAATTGTGTGATGTGGAGGTTTGGAAGCATTGGAAAATCTTGTGTGATAGAAGCAGCAAAAGAGGTTTATAGTGTAACGAGAGTAGGCTGTGAGAGAGGGACTGCATGATGGAATGAAAGAGTCAAGCAAGCAGTGAAAAGGGCTTCATACATGGGTCAACTGAATGCAGTGTGTGTGAGAAGAATACTGAGCAAAGAAAGAGAAGCTGCACAAGTGATTAAGGAAAGCAAGGACAGAATGAATGAGGAATGGACTGAGCATTTACAAGGGGCATTTGAGGAAAATAGAGAACTATTCTGGAAGCAAATGAAGAGTGTATGTGGCAACAGAAAGAAAAGTGTACAGTGTGTACAAAGTGCAAATGGTGAGCTGTTATTGGGATAAATGAGAGGTGGATAATAGGTGGTGTGAATATTTTGAGAGACTGTTCAGGTAATAAAGATAGTGGTCGATGTGACCCGTGAGTGAGGTTAGGAATACAATAAGAATGCAAAATGGCAAATCTTCTGGTTTTGATAGTGAATGCAGAAATGTTAAAATGTGGGCAGAATGGATGCTATGACTCTGCAACTATGTTGGGATAAAGGCACAGTGCAATGTGATTGGAGAAATGCTGTGATTGTTCCAATATACAAGGAAAAGGGTGAAAGGACACTGCAAGAACTTCCACTTGCTGAGCAGATATGGAAAAGTGTTTGCACAAAAGTTGGTTGACAGAGTTGAGAAGCTGACTGCAAAGCAAATGTTGAAAGTGCAGTGTGGATTTATGAAAGGGAAGGGGGTGATGGACCAGATCTTCACGTTACAAATGATTGTGGAGGAAGGTGGATGAAAAAGTGTTTGCAGTGTTTGTTGATCTAGAGAAAACATATTATAGAGTGAATAGGGAGAAACTGTGGCAAGTATTATATGATTATGGAGTGAGAGGTAAACTAATTAGAGATGTGAGGGCAATGTATGAAAACAGCAAAGCATGTGTACACGTGATGGCAAAGTGTCTGAGTGGTTCACAGTTGAGGGGGGTGTAAGACAAGGATGTGTTATGTTGCCATGGTTATTTAATGTTTTCATGAATGCATGCATGAGATCCAGAGTACTTGAGTGTGTGGAATGAGAATTGAAAATGAATGAGTGTCATTTGTTGTATGCAGATGACACTGTGCAGGTGTGTGAGGAATATATGCTGTGAGTGAATGTGAACAAAACTAAAGTGATGGTGTTTAAACACAAAGATGAACAAATGGATTGAATGATTGAGCTGGATGGTGAATGAGTTTGTATATTTGGGAAGTATGACAGTTAAGAATGGTGGTGGTCAAATTGCCAGAAGAATGAATGCTGGAGCTCAGATGGTGGGTGCAATGAGTAGATTTGCGAGGAATAAAAGTATGTTCAAAGAGGTGTGAATGGCTGTGTAAGGGAGTAAAGCATGGATATGGCAGAAGAGTCACAGGATTCACATTACTACATTGTGAGATGAGTATTTGAGAGGAGTGTATGGCATAAAAAGGAGTGTCTATACTAGAAATGAACAAGTGCTGAAAGAGAATGTGGTCGAAAAGGGGAGGAAATTGGCCATGTAATGATTTGGCCACATTGAAAGAACAAAATGTATTGAAGAGAGTATACATGGGAAAGATAGATGGGAAGGCCAAGAAAGTCTTGGTTAGAACAAGTGGATGAGTATCTGAAAGAACATAAGGTGTTGAGTCAGAAAGAAAATGTGAGGACGTATACTGGAAGGAGCAAAGACGATGTCTGGACAGGAAGGTGTGGAAAAAGTTGTTGAATGAATAGTTCGTAAGATTATAGTCTGCTTTTGCTTACTCTTAATTCAAAAAGGGTGAGCAGCATGAGGATATGTATGTAATATGTAATGACATAATCTTAAAAAAAAATTTTGTTTGTTACAGATTATTTAAGCTGTCTTTAACTTGATAATAAATTTTGGAAAATTTTATTTTTTGTAGGAAAATCTAGACAAATGGATTCCAACGTGTGATAAAGATAATGAAGAAGGATTCAGTGAATGCAGTTTCACACTTACTAAAAATAGACGTGGCTTGTTTTCAGGTGTCTTAAGCAATAAAGTGCCTAAAGATGGTAGAGTTAATCGATCAGGATATTGTAATATTCGTTCCATTAGAGCTACAGTAAGTTATTGTTAAAACTATCTTTTAGTTTTGGAGTTATTTTAATTATATCTTTCAAAAACTTTGTTAATTAGAAATCATTTAAACGAGACACTCATCTTGATTGGGAAGTATTTACACATCTTGTTCTAAGAGTTCGAGGTGATGGACGCTCTTATTTATTAAACATTTCAACTGCAGGATATTTCGATGTTACATGGTATGATATTTACCACTATGTTTTATTTACAAGGGGAGGACCTTACTGGCAAACAGTGAAAGTAAATAATGATTTATAAAGCTAATTTATTATAAGTTTTGTAGATTATTAATAATTTTAACTTTTAACAGATTCCTTTTTCAAAATTTATACTTGCAAGTAAAGGGAGAATACAAGATAAACAAGTTAGAATACCATTAAATCGTATTGCATCATTAGGAATTACATGTGCAGGTGACATAACTGGATCATTTCATCTAGAAATTGATTACATTGGATTATATTGGGATAAGCATTATAAAGAGGAATTTGCTTATGAAATGTATCAAGTTCCACCTTATGTTATTGGCAGTTAATATTCATTCTAACTATTGTTGTTTGATTAATTAATTATATGTACAGTAGAAAATAAATAAACAAACTAAACGTCAATAGTTAATAAGTAAAATTTAATAAAACAACAAGTCATATATTGCATAGGTTTCTTGAGATTTTATTCATGAAACCGAAGTGTCATGACATTACTGTTTCCTGGTTCCAATGCGAATCCTAGTTCAGAATAAAACTTGACCATTTGATCTCTGCAATCTAAAGTTACTTTATAGCATCCGAGATGCTCAGCTAGTTGGCGCATCGATTCTACCAATCTATGAGAAAATAATAACAAGATATTAATATATTAAATTTATGAATGGTTTGAATTTAAAGTTATACTTTATGTTTTTATGTAAATAAAGTAATAATCAATTTTTAACAAAGAAATATCCATTAACTTTTCTTCAATATTATCATTTTATTAACAACTCACAGTAATTAAATATTCAACAAAATGAACATTGGTATCATTATTAACTGTTTATAATATGACTTCCTTATAATGGAAGTGTTAATTTAAATTTAAATGAGAATTATTATTTAAATTCAGATTACTACTTAGTTACTACTCATTCAATTCATCCTACATCTTTAGATTCCATTATTTTGTGAAAACAAGTGAATATTCATGATTAATCTTCAGTCTCTCATATATAAATATTATTCAAAAAATTTCTCAATAGAATCTAAATATAACGAATATCCGTTTTATTTATGTGCAGAATGTTTCAATTATCTGTACAGCAAATTTAAGATTTCAGATTAATGAAATTTTATCTAATTATTGTTAGAAAGCAATTTTTATAATTAGAAACATTTTAATAAACCCTAATTTGATATTCTAACTAATTATGGAAAGAATAAATATATAGTCAAATTGGCAGTTTCATCACATAATAATGTTTCCTATCTTATGACAATAAATAACACGGTTAATTTTACATATAGAAACTGATTTGCAATTTATAACTTCAAAAATATTCCAACTAGATGTACAATACTTTTCTACAGTTAGCCCACACTAGCTTATACCCTGCACAAAAATCATTAGAACAGAAATAAAAGTTTTGCATAATCCATACCACCATATACCACACAACACCAGTGATATTGAAAGAATGACCATTACTAGTACACAGTTCCAAAAGATCCCATTTCAAACATTAAAATATATATGTATTTCCATTAGCAAGTCATTGTAGATGTAATTATGTAATAAATGAAATGGAATGTCCTAAATTTCTTGTGTCAAAAATACAAAATGAATGCCAAATGACAACTTTATCATATTGTTTTTGTTAATATTAATTGATAAATACAGTAGAGCGTCGTTTATCCGAATCAATTGGGGACTGCAGTTGTTCGGATAACCAATCATGTACGAAAAAATATATGAATTTATCCCGTGTTGAAATTTTTCTCCGTTGCATGTCGCTTCGCGTTGAATTTTCGTCGATGTTAAGCCTAACGAAGACAATTGTATCGTTAAAAATTATTTTTTTATTTTGTACAAACAAAATAAATATATTGAAAAATATAAAAACAATAAAAAATTATACTTCAGAGGTTAATTTAGTATCAAAAACATAAAATATTTGAGTAGCCCAAGACATAGCCAAAGATTGCAGCACCACAGCACTGGCGAAAATTTAAATTTGTCGACTGGAATTCTTTCGGATAACAGACGTTTCGGATAAACGACGCTCTACTGTATTTTATTATTATATAAACTTGAAAAAATTTAAAAATAGAAAACAATTTTACAGTTGATAATATCCAACAATATACATTCAAAAATTGATCACTCCTATCTTTTTTCCTGTTTGGAACTATACCTTGTTCAACAAGAAATGCAAGTCCTTTATCAACAAGACTGAGTGACTATTCATAAAAGTGACTTTGAAAAGTTTAAAACCTGTCCAACAAAAGAATGAATATACAGTAATTCCCCAACTTACACAAACCCGGAGTTACACGATTTTCAAATCTTGTCGATTCCTCTTTTGTTTAAGCGCCACGCAACTCTCAATTACTCACTCCCCTCACACTATTGTTTGGCTTACGTGTTCGGAATTACGTGTTCGTGCGGAATCGACATAGATAACACAAAATAAATTGTAGCTATATTTCTGTGTTTGTTATATCTACAGAGACTCTACGTGGTGATTTCTTGTAACCATGAACGAATCAAAAGACGAGTTAAGATTAACGAGAACGTTTATTAGCTTATAGAAATAGATAAATAAATAAAACTCACGCCAAAATTGTATAGTCTTCTTGATAAAAAGCACTGAGTTCAGCGTTAATACGATTTTTCTTGTATCGCAAGTACTTTCGACGAGTATTATATCGTCGTCTTCAGGCGAAAAAAGAACAAAATTTGAATTAGAACGTGCAGAATGTTCCAAGTAGAAAACGGAAAATTTTTCTTGTCAATTTCTAAATTATAGCGTTCGGTAATTCCGTTGGTCACGTGCAACAAGCTTTTGCTGGAGTTCGAAATATTTTAAATCCACACGACTAGCAGCGCATGCGTTGAGGAGCGATCGTACTAATTGTGCGACTCTTGGCGCTTTTTGCTATTTAAACGCTGGTATAAAGTAACCCATATTTCGGGCAAGTCGAGTGTGGGGACGTTGCATGCGTCTGTGGTCATTGTAAGGAGCGCTTCCCAAATAAATGTAATTCTTCTGTTGTTACAGCTCCTGAGCAACGCTGTTTTTGACCATAACGGGTTATAGCCCTGCTGTAGAACTTTTCTGGCGAGCTCTGTGGTCTGTCTTCCTTTGTTTATATCATCTTGATGTTCCGCGATACGGCAAGCGAGCATTCTTGTCGTTGCCCCTATATACTTCTCAATTGTCCCCGTTATTGGATTTTCCAGTTGCACTGCGTATATTCCCGATTTTTCTANGCCAGAAAAGTTCTACAGCAGGGCTATAACCCGTTATGGTCAAAAACAGCGTTGCTCAGGAGCTGTAACAACAGAAGAATTACATTTATTTGGGAAGCGCTCCTTACAATGACCACAGACGCATGCAACGTCCCCACACTCGACTTGCCCGAAATATGGGTTACTTTATACCAGCGTTTAAATAGCAAAAAGCGCCAAGAGTCGCACAATTAGTACGATCGCTCCTCAACGCATGCGCTGCTAGTCGTGTGGATTTAAAATATTTCGAACTCCAGCAAAAGCTTGTTGCACGTGACCAACGGAATTACCGAACGCTATAATTTAGAAATTGACAAGAAAAATTTTCCGTTTTCTACTTGGAACATTCTGCACGTTCTAATTCAAATTTTGTTCTTTTTTCGCCTGAAGACGACGATATAATACTCGTCGAAAGTACTTGCGATACAAGAAAAATCGTATTAACGCTGAACTCAGTGCTTTTTATCAAGAAGGTTTATTAGCTTACATACATCCGACTTGGATTTTACACAAATTGCAAAATTATACCCCAACTTACGCGAATTTGACTTAGGCGGTTATCATTCAGTCCCACCTATTTCGTAAGTTCGGGGTATCACTGTATTATAATAATTAGTAAATCTTAGAATAATAATAATAACAAAAACAATGTTAAATGTCAATGACAGTCTACAAGTTTGAAAATCAATCTCTCAGCTTCTAAAAAGATCTAAAGTTTTCTGAGGAATTATTACACAAAGTTTGGCAAGACCTTTCAAAAATACCAACAACATATTCTACAGGTCATAAAAATGAAAAATTCCATATAAACATAGGTCTGAAAATGCTTCCTTTCAAAATTATAGCAATTTTAAAATGTTTATGTAATACAAATTAATAGCAAGCAACGGTTTTGAAGTTATGTTTTCGAGTGACATTTTAAGTGTTCTTTTAACACTTTCTGGTATGGCCTTTTTGCTACACACTATCTGAGTGCTATGCTTTTTACCATATTTATGCAATCACGCTTTTTGAAAATTCAACTTCCTGGTTTTCATTATTAAACTGTGTTAAAGATCATTTTTTTCTTTAATTTGATCTATGTTATGTAAAGATTTGTTGATATAGTTTGGATTTTAGATATTTTAATCTGTTTACATGAAATTTAAACTAAGAAAAGTTTTGGTTTTTTTCATATTTGCATTGTTTGAAAAGTTTGTGATTGAATTTGATGGAATGATGTTATTTTTATCCTATCAGATGTTTTTTAGCATCTGACAAAAATTTATGACAATATGTCCAATAGAGATTTAGTGCTTCATAGAAAATAAATTATGTATGCTGTTTGATGTATGTTTTTAAATGTAATTTTTATATAATCAGATAATAAAGTATTTACTTTTTGTCAAATGTAAGTATTAGTACATGAAAACTATCATATATTTTCTTAATTTTAATTTAATGTTTTTAATTCTTTGTTTGTCTAAATATCAGTCATGTTGCCACTTTTCTTACATTTATTATTACATTAATGCAAATTGTTTTATCCTACAGTATATTTAATATAACTTCTAATTAATTAATTTAATTTAATGACAGTTATTAATATAAACTAGATATTTATGTAAATATTTTAGTTATTTTAATATTTTTTTAAAATATTAAAATAACTAATAATATTAACTAACTTATAATTTTCGATTTATGTTCTGTCAACATACGAAGCTAGGCATTATATTATCGATAAATCCAAAACTATATTAACATAGAAATTATGAGAAAACACATTTAAAACAATGATAAATAAATAAACATAAAGCATACGTTCGTGGACCTCAAGGAGAGTACAAGGTCAAATGTGTGTCATACGATATTGGACTAGAAAGTGTTAATACAATAAACCATTACTCTAACTGAAAAATGG
The DNA here is from genome assembly GCF_000671375.1 of Centruroides sculpturatus. NCBI lineage: Eukaryota > Metazoa > Arthropoda > Arachnida > Scorpiones > Buthidae > Centruroides > Centruroides sculpturatus. Next base: position 814,017 of record NW_019384555.1, read on the forward strand.
CAGACATCTTCATGTGTATTGCCTTCAGCTCAACCATACATGTAAACCTTTGCTATTTCTGAGTTAGAGTATGGGTTCATTGTATTAAAGAACACGAAAACAGACATCAAAACCATAGCTTGGTATAATTTTGAAAAGAAGCATTTTCAGACCTATGTTTATATGGAATTCTTCATTTTTATGATTTATTGAACGTGCTGTTAATTTGGTGAGACCTTTCAAAAACCTGGGTAGAGAAGGAAAAACACACTAGACACTTATCAACTATTTTCTGCATAGCAATCCATATATTCTGAAACCAGACATTTCTATGTAATTATTAAAAGTCTACAGTGCATAAAGAATTTTTCATGTCCTATAAAGACACTTTTGGTGATTTTTCCCCCTTGTCTAAGAGTCTGTAATTATGGGGTAAAATTGGCAGATGATTAGATTGCTAGTCTTAAGATAAGCTGAAAATATTCAAATAAAATTAAAATTTCAGCTAATTTTGATTTGTAACATGCAACTTTCTATATTGGACTATAGATAAATTTTTTTCATAATAGAAAAAGCAATTCAATAATTATAAATTTCATTAAAGACTTGGATTAATTTCTGGAATATCTATTGATAATTAAATGATCTTTGTTATTTTAAATAAAATTTTTGATATTTAATAACCTAGATCAAGGTGAAAACAACCAACCAAAACCAATAGAAGGAATAAAATTATTAACTGATATGAATGTTTTTGTTCATATTCCTTTTACTGGTTTTGGGTATATTTGTGTGTTTTTATTCTATACAACCAGTTTTTGAAGAAGTAAAACATTCTAGATCAAGGTATAAGAAAGCCTTTTATATTACAGAATTAGTTCTGATAGCCAGATGATCAAGACAGTAATAAAAATGTCAGCCTGCTATTCTGGAGATTAAGTTTGAGTTAGAATTGCTCAAATGTTCAGGGGTAATAAACTTAACCTAGATATGCCAGGCTCATACTTCCCTAACCAAATATCTCATCACGAACCTGGCCAAATTCATAGTTAGTGACCACAGGACACGTCTTCCATAAGAGAGAAAGTTTTTTCTAAGAAAAGTAATATTAGTGTGTAATTATTTATAATAAAAATTTAATAATTAAGGATTAACTAAATTTGTATTTCCTTAGAGTTTTGATAAAGTTCTTTCTGAACCTAATTCTGTGCAAAAAACTTATCCAGCATGCTTTATGTAAATGTAAAAAAAATTTACCAAACTTGTTTTAATTAAGTTGGAAGTATAATTATAATTATTATTCAAGATTCGTAAACCAAGCCATTTACTAAGGACACTGTCAACTGGGCGCTGGATGTCTGGACCACAAAATAAGAGATGAATAGAGAAAATACAAACTTTTTTGTTTTCTTTATAAACATCACCATTCTTTTCTACTGATCTACTACACAGTAAATTTAAATAATATTTTTTAAGAAATGATTAACTCATTTCTTAAAAAAATATTATTTAAATTTACGAGTTAAAAGAATGATTTTTTAATTAACATATTTACACAGATTACATAACATTTATTTATTTATTTTACAAGCAAATAGAAAAGTCTCTAAGAACAAGTTGATATCTACTACTAAAATTAACAAATATAAGTAAAAACGGACAACAATTACACAAAAAAAATTATAAAAGGTCTTTGGAAGAATTTGTTTTTGAAGAACATGCATTTCTTTCATGTGATTTGTTAACTGTTCTGACAAAATTATTAACAATGGTATTTTCTTTTCCTAAGTTGGAAATAACTCTTAACTCATAGTTCATAACTTATAACTTGTACCTCATAAGTCTTAACTATATTTATATTTATCTATATTTTACCAATATTTACAAAAAAATAAATAAATAAAATCTGCCAAATCATATGCTTGCTAAGCATGCATAAATTTTTAAGTTTCTGTTGCCCAGTTGTTGTGTACCCATTTACTATATAATAATTAAATAGCTCAAAGTATAAATCTTAGTTATAAACTGTAAGCACACAAATGTATAATATGGTAAAGTAGGTTAAAATACTAGTTTTGTTAAAAAGATAATTTAATAAGTTTCACTTTATCACGTATCAATTAAATAAAATTAATGATGAGATTTGCCTTGTGTCTGAGTGAATACACTATATTCAAATTGCAAAAGTTTCACTTTAAATTAGCAGCTGCAATTTTTGAAAGTACCAAAGATAAAATTTAAGATGACTACCACAAAAAACAAGTATTTGTAAAAACAAATTTGTTAGATTGAGAAATACAAATGTCATCAACTTTCTGCAATATACTTTTATAGCATCAGCTATAATTCTGCATGATCTAACTTATTGATATTGATATACCCAGAAATGTTATAGTGGGTTCTGCTTGCATATATTTAAATTAATATACTATATACATGTATAATTTTATTTTAAAGTAAACTGAATATTAGCAGGAATTGTAAAATTGTTGTGATACCAACAACTCTGCTCAAAATAGAACATTAATCCAAAAACACTCTTAAGTATTGGATTGATGTTCACAAAAGAATTTTTAAAGACTTATCATCTCAGCTCAGGATCCCCAACTAAGAATTGGGATCTGAAACTTTGATAAGGTCTTGAAAAATATTTCATCTGAATAAATTTGACTTCTAAAATCTTGTGCAAATTTTGTTTTGGGTTGATGTTTAGCAGGAATTTATTGAATATTTCATTTTTGTTTATATTATTTTTCTTATTCTGAAATATCATACATTTTTTTCTTTTATTTTAAATGTTAAATTTATAATACATAGTTCTTTTTAGCTTATTAAGTGAAGTTTCTAGTTGGGAGGCTCAGACCCTTTGGTGCTTTCCACGGATACGTTACTCTGACTCGGCATTTTGATTTATATAAAAACAGCAGTATAACTTCAAAAACAAAAGTCACTTAAAGCTGATTTACGCTGCTGGAGATCATTTTAACAAGCGATGCACCGTGTACGGTACATTTACGTCAGCTAGATGCTAACGGTTTCTGCCGCTCTTTGACAGACCTATTCGAGTCTGAATCGGATTCTAAAGATTTCTATGGTGATCTGATCTAACACGTTTGATCCACTCCCCAATCTCAGATTCAGATAAGAAAAAATATTTTTACTCCCGATTGAATCCGAATCCATCTTCTATATAATTTGCTAAATACTTTATTTAGTAAAGCTACAAATTAAAATTCCAATTAGCAGATACTATATTTCACCAGAATCTTGATTTCTTTCTTTACTATAGGTCAAACAGCCTCATAGTAACACATCAACGTATAATTACGGGAGATCGGACACGAATTCGCTTTGGCATATCATTAATCGTCTCTCAAATGCCAGCTAATTGCACGTTAGGTCCTTATATTAAGTACCGTCGCGGCCAGCCGTATACCACGCGCCCATATTGCGAATTAGTAAATCAAATTAAATCAATCTTTCTCTAGGCAGGCATACCATTTACACACTGGATTTATACTTTGATTATTATTTATACATTAATTTTGTAAAAGAATTTCATTACTGAAAATTTATTAAAAGAAATCAATTTTTTTTCAATATAAATAAAAATGCTCACAATTTTCCTAGTTGCTTCCCCCTATATTCATTGCTAACTACAACATCTTCTAAACGTCCTCTCTAGAAAAAAGTTACAGTTTTTGAATTTAATTATAAAATATAAGTATGCGTATATAAATCTGTTTAACGTAAGATTACAAAATATATCAAAAAAGCAAAATAGTATTAGAGATTTTGTAAATAAATAAAAGTTTCACAAAATTAAAGAATTTAATAAGCTTTAAAAAAAACTACGAAAAACTCACCAATCCCGTTTGTCTAATGAATTTCTTTTCAATAAATAACGTTGCCGATCCAACAATTCTGTTCTTTTTAATATCTTCTATAACCGTCACATAATAAGAATCCGGACAACCTTTCATAGAGTAAAATCTCCCTATAAAAATTAGTAAACAGATAAATTATAAGAATTTATATTTTTGTAGTTTTAAGTAAATATGTATTAGGATTATTATAAAATATATACAGCCTTTTTTTGTATGCATTTTCTTTTCTTTTTCTTTTTTTTTGAAAAGCATACAAAACAACTTTGAAACAACAGCCTTTATGACAATGTTCTCATCAGTGAGTGTTGTTCAAAAGTATATACAGTATATACCTTTGAACTATGTATATGTTGTTTCCATAGTTAATCTTTTTACTTTTTAGTTTATAATATCTTCAAAAGGCACTTACGTAAAAAGTCTTCGTGGGATACGTTCCCAACTTTGGTTAACTGCGACAGTAAATAAATAAAGCCTGTAAAACATTAAAATACAATAACAAATTTTTTGATATATTCAGTATCTATTTAATATATTTTTTTTAATGTTTAAGAAGCGATTCCCGACGGGGAATGCCGTTTAACCCGTTACATTTTTACTAAATGGGTCACGGGGTCTAGGTCACGTATTTTTATTCGATTTTACCGAGGCCGATTTAATAGTAATAAATAATTAAAACGATCGTGGCCTTACCTTTATCGTAATCGCCTACAGAAAGCGGTCTCATTTTCAAATTTTCTCCCGGGTTTAATACCGTTAGAGGCGGATTAAATTTAGCTTTTCCTTTTTCTAAATCGACCATTTTCAAAATTTCCATCGAATATAAATACTCCTGGTTTTCGTTACAAATTCCATTACGCTAAAAACCAGAAAATAATTTAATTATAAACGATTTTATTGGTAGAAAACGAATAGAGTAAATAGAGCGCGTAAATCGTTTCTTACTTAAATGTAACAAACGAAAGAGAAAGATTCATTGGAAATATTCTATCAAGATTATTTCAGACATCTTTATTTTCTTTTAATAAAAATGTCAAATTTTAAAATCTAGTAGATTTAAGCAACTAGACAGACAGACCAATAAATTTACGTAACGTATAATTTAAAATTACTTCCATACGTTTTTATGCAAAATTAATTAATTATCCAACGAAAGTACAGTACGTACGTCGGATTAGAGAGAGCGATTTTTAATCATTTTAAGAGATAATCGAACAACAAATTCCTCAAATTAAACAAGTGCGACAAAAATTGAAATAGCTTACGTCTGAGAATAATTGTCAACTTTTCGTCTACGAGTCGAAGGCTTCGATTTCCAATAAATACCGTAGAAATCGACAATAATGACAATGACAGACAGTTGGCTGTTCTCGCGCTCGACATATTGTTTCGTACGCGATGCGTAATGCGAAATTAAAAGCTCCGCAGTTATTAACTGCAACATTCTTAATTAATGTCGACCAAATATCTACTCGGCTCCTCAAATAATAAATGGTCCAACGGCCGATGCCGAGAGAAACGTTTATATAAAGAAACATTGACGTTTTCCACCTAATACAATGGGCCATTTATTAGGTGGAAAACGTTAAATAAACGTTTCTCTCGGCATCGGCCGTCGGACCATTTATTATTATTAACGTCGCGAGAAATGGCGGACTAAATACTTTAGACGTTTTAAAAAATGGACGAGTGGAATATTCACCTTTGCCTCCGACTCCATTTCGCCGTTGTACTCGCCACCGGACTGGGAAAGCCGCGAAGGTTAACCGGTACGACATTCTTCCTTCGCCATATGTCAACAATCATAGACATCGAAATTTCCGCATTCGGTTTGCCACTATTTTAATAAATGAAAAGTTTTTCCTTTTCCAAACTCGTAAATACAAATGTAAACTTGTAATTTGTATTGTTTTTTTGTAGTAAATTAAACTATAATTATTTTGCCAAAAGGCCCGCCGGTGGTCCGGCGGTGTTCGCGCCTGGCTCGGCCACGCGGAGTTTCCCGGGTTTTCTCCGCCTAAATAGGGGCAATTTTCCCTTAAAAAGACCTCCCGGAAGGCATCCCCCTAGGCGGATCGGCCGAGTGTCGCGTTGCCGTAAATAAACAAACGAACAAACAATTTTGCAAAAATTACGCGCATTTTGACTTTAAATAAATACATCGATACTTTTTGATAATTTTACTTTTACAAAAGTAGCGTGTTTTTCTTTATTGGCTTTCCGCTGTACGGGCGGGAAGGGACCGTTACTTTCGACCCCCTTCCTATTGTTTATAATGACGTAGTTTTTGTAAACTCCCGCCTTCCGTTAATTACGTTCGTAGATCCCTTTAATGTCGAAGAAACGACTTTAAAATCTTCCGAAAACATTCTAATAAAAAAACAGTTTGTACTGAAGACGGACTTAAATTACAAATGAGTTCGAAATGCGTATGAGCATGGGCGTAGCCAGAGTTTTGTTATGGGGGGGCCTAGTGGAGGCCAACATGACACAAAATTGAATTATTTCAAATTATTGTTCATTATTGGGCACCGAGCAAGCCGTTCACCTTTTTTTTAGTATTCAAAACTTTTATTTTAGCTTTAGGTGTTTACAAATCGACTCAACACTTTTACGGCTGTAATTTCCTGGGGGGGCACCAGGTTACCTGGGAGGGGCCGTGCCCACCCAGGCTCCCCCCTCGCTACGCCCATGCGTATGAGAAACCAATAAAAGAAGTTCATAACCTGAAAGCTGTATATGATAGTCTACCGAACTGAAAATCGGATTAAAGAGACAAATTCACAACATTCTAATAGTTTATTCGTCCGAATAGTAAGTGGCTGGTAATAAATGTGTACGCTAACGGTATACTGTACTCGCAAAAAAGCCTACCTACACCAGGCATCGTCTAGGTCGGGGATGGCCGACGGTTTTTGTCCCCGGGCCGAACTGGAAGAAAAACTTTTTCCACGGGGCGAACCAGAGGCTGCCCTAAGAAGATTTTGAGGCGGTGCGAGATCTTGCGGTGTCACCCGGTAGAAACCGAACTGTACATGGAAATTACGGATACATTTTTCGGGCCGGATGGCCCAGCGGTGGAGGTGACGGCCTACCGCTCTGAGGGACCCGGGTTCGAATCCGAACGGGTGGAAAAATCCCCAGGAATTTTTCGGGGGGTGGTCCGTTCGGATATGTCGGGCCCCGCCCCTCACCACCCGGCAGCCGAACCCATAATGGGCTGGCAAAAGGAGGCCCTCTTAGTGCCCACAGGGCGGAAAGAGTTAAAAAAAAAAAAAAGATACATTTTTCGCATTATCGTGCTTTATCAACATTCTACGCTGTACTTACGAGATTTGTAATGGAGGGTTAACTCTAAACGCGCGGTGAGTTGTTGACCTTTTCTTTTTTTCAGGCGTTAGAATTTTTCATCGAGCTATTCGGACTTCGTTACCTATATTGAAACTTTGATGGCGGGCCACATAAATTCGTTAGGCGGTCCGGATCTGGCCCGCGGGCCGTATGTTGGCCACGCCCGGTCTAGGTAGACTTTTTTGAGTCGGGGCATCGTCGGGGCACATTTTTCTTTTCGCCACCGCCTCCTCTTAACACCTAAACGGGGACGGGTTTCGCGCGGAAAAGCTTTTTAGGGTCGCTTGTCTAATCGATTATTTCTATCGTCGGAAAAATCGGATTTTCGAGAAAATTTTTAGATATATCAATATTAAATTCGTTGTAATCGATTACTTATTTAAATATTTCTAGCCTACTTACGAATGTAATTGAATCGTTTGAAAAGTCGAGTGGCGATAGAAAGTTGCAAATTTGAAGTTTCGAGGTTTTCTTTATTTTAGTTTGCCCGAATATTATTACGCAGTTTTAGGGCGTACTGGCGGAGATAGCCGTTGCGGTCCGGTGTCGGAGTAACCAAACTTTTAATACGGTTTTCCACCAGTTCGAGACGATCGTTTTCTATTTTAATAATAGAAAAGACATAATGACGACGAAGAAAAATGATGGCGTTGTTAAGACGCGATATAGAAATGTGAATCGTAAGCGCGATTCGATACCGTATATCTCGGCGGATAAGACGAGGTATAAATTTTCGTCCGAGTTTTATAGTTTTAGCATATATCTGTCCTATGAGACGACCCCGGATTTTGGGGGCCTTTTTTTACCATTCGACTATCGTCTTACCTGCCGAGATATAGGGTAATCTAATCGATAAAATACTTCTATAATAAAATTCCAATGGTTTTTGATGGCGTCGTATCCACGCGATAATGTAATTCTTATCTAATGTAAAAATTAGGTCGGACGGCCGTCGAATGCGTAAGGGTGAAGAAAATCCCGGAAAATGTTTGGATACGTCTGTCTCCGTCCCTTAACCGCGCGGCCTTTGCGGACCTAACCCAATCCGTAATGGGCTTGATAAAAAATAAATTCTTCTTAGCGCTCGGAGGGTGGAAAGAGTAAATTATCGGCCGAATAGCGCGCCGTAACGGATACTTTTATCGTCGCGACGTATTCCGATTTCAACCCGGCCGCAATACGGTGATATTTTATAAAATATGGCGATAACTATAGATAACTCGAACCTTCGTTTTCCGTCTTCGATTAACGCTGGCCAATTTCGTCGTAAGCTTGCGGATTTAACAAAGCCGTAATTCATTTATTAAAAGAATGATTTATATGAAATATAAAAGATAATTTTTCCTTAATAACAAACGTGTGGACACGACGATCGAAACGTACATATTGCGTAATTCATCAGATTATATATCTTGTATTTTTTCTAGGAATATATAAATATAATATTTTACATTTCGAATATCAAATACAGTTACTAAATATCGAAATTTCCAGGTTACGAGATCGTTTATAAACAAAAAGCTTAATTTATAGAACCGCGTATATCTTTCTCGCCTACGATCTAACAACAGTGGCGCGTTATAGATTGGTGAAACACGACTATATAATTACCGATTACTTTAGATTTTTATTATATCATATTAATTACATAAAAATAGAAATATTACATAAATACGGATTTATTTATTTATTATTTATAACCGTAGGGATATTTTTGATTTACTAAAATAAGTTAGTCGTTAAGGTCGGTAAAGTCGTACCTGTAAAATTAGAATTTTTATTTCAAATCCGCTTCAACTTTACGCGGCTTTATCGCCATTTCGCTTTAAAATATGCCTAACGATTGAATTACTACTAATTTGTACTAAACGTCAAAGTTCTGAAAATTCCTATTGAGATAACAGAAGGCAAACGAGAAGTCGAAGTTATCCATTTTAAGTTTTAGCGCAAATTAATGGTCTGGAGTACAAATTATTATTTTGTCCATAGAAAAAATATTAAACAATATTAATTGCGGTAAATAATATATACGTAAATAGGTATAGTCGAACTGACACCCGAAAACGAAGGCCATTTTTTCGGGAAATGCGTGTAAAATAATCTCCAAACAATGGCTGCATTTTATGTTCCGTCAGTATACGTTGCTCGGAGGTTCGACTGTATTTTTATTCAAAAACTGTAATATTATCCAATTTCTTTCGTACACCTTTCCATTTTTCCAATAAGATTTGTATACAATTATGTACATTTTGTCACCCCTTCTCCCCCTTAAACTGTAGACTTATATATATCGGAAACGGTCTATTAATTAAGAAAATAATTAATAGACGGCTCCTTACGAAATCAGCTACGAAATTACGAATTAGTTTACTTAACTCTTTAAGTTTTAAAAACAGAATATGGCTACATATAAGAACTTCGTAACAGTTATTTTACTAATTATTGATTTAAATGCGATAATACTCATATATATATATATATATATAATATCGAATAATTTAATTAAATGACGAATAGTTGGCGATAAAAATCTGACGTAATTAACTTAGTACGGCGCGCTAACGATCGATGATATAATATCTTTGACAATCTGTAATTATAATCGTATGGGATGAATATTTAAAATAAAAGATAAAACGCCTTATACGTAATAACTATTTATCCGTTGTAAAATTTAATTAATTAATTAAGAAATTTCTTTATCCGCATTCTCGTCTAATTACGATTTAGGTTAATATTTAATGGAAGAAAAAGCTGAGTTTTTAGGGTATGGTTTAGTTCGAAGGTTGAAATTTAATTTGTAGCGTAATCGGGTCAAAATATAGCGGTACGAGTTCAAGGACGGTCGCGATTTTAGCGCATAGTCGCTGTTATAAAATGTTAAAAATAATTAAAATTGCGTGCCGAATCATCTTTATTTGAATTAAAAACGACTGAAATAAAACGTAAACTGACGGAAGAAGCGATTATAAAATAATGTATAATTTGACAGGCTGCCGCATTTTTATAAAATCATTATCCCTAAACAGAGATTATTAATCTTTGTATTCTCTCCTAAAAACGAAGTTAATGTATAAATCTGCTATCCTTATCCAAATTAGAATTTTTATCTAATGAGAAAGTAATTGCAAAACACTGGAGGAGATACCTTAACATCTCCGTATCCCCTTTGTACCTCTCTGGCGGAGGCAGGCCTCGTAGGTTAAAAACTACTGTCCTAAAATATTTATTTAAAAGCATCGAGAAATTTTATTAATTATCCTACGAAGTACTTTAATATTTATTAAATCAAATCTAAATTTAAGATTTTTAATTGGTCATTTTTTGATTGTAGATTGTATGAAATAAAAATAAACTATTATAATCTAACGACTTTTGTAATTTGTTTAAAGATTAACCTATTTTTTGAAGAAATTTTAAGTTTTTTAAAGCGCTAAGCGTAATCTCGTAATATTTTATATGTATACAGTACTTGCGTACGAAGTGATAAATAAGAACATTTTATTTAAAATTAGCAAAGCTAAAGTATTCGTATCATCAAATACAGCCGTATTTACAGTATATTGTAAGGAACACCGAGTTATTGTTGCTTATTAAAATTTAGAATTTCAATATTTATTTGCAGGCTGTGGAGTCGCGTAAAAATCTACCGACTCCGACTCCGGCTAAAACACCAAAACTCCACAGCCCTGTAAATGAAAATATTATGAAATTTGAATTTTATATTTACTAAATCTTAATTATCCAGACCACCGAATCGGGCTTATTATTAAATTGACAGAACATTTAATTAATTAACTCTTTATTCACCAATACGCATTTCGGCCTGTCTGGTCCTTTTCAATTGGTTATTACAAATTCTAGTAGCAGTCCCTAAAACATGACACGTGTTAATTATCATTAACTTAAACTAACAATTAATTAAACCTTAAGTATAGACTACATCTTTTCACAAAAATAATAAAGCAAAAATTTCGTCGTTGTTATGATATTTTCTATTATATATGGATAATTTTTGTACATTTGAAAATTTTCTTGCAGCTTTTCTTATTTTGTATTTAAAATTAATTTTTAAAATATCATTAAAACTTTTAAGTTGTCGATATAGGGATGGCCCGATGGCCGAGGTGATTAATATGTCTGCCTACCACTCGAAGGGGTCCGGAATCGAAAAACCCCAGGAATGTTTCGGAGGTGGTCCGTCGCGGATATGTCGGGCCTGGCCGAACTCATCGTGGATGTGCAAAAAGGCTTTATTAGTCTCCAAAAGGAAAAATGGAAACATTAATTAATTAGAATAAAACAATTTTACTTCAAAGTCGATAACCTGTTTTCATTTCAATTTTATGTAATTTATGTCTGTAGGCGTGAACACGATGATGTTACTTTGCATATTTTATTTTTTAATATTAAAATTTAAAACTGACACGAAACTTTCCAAATTTGTTTTTATTCCAAATTCCAAAGTAATTCCAAATTTGTTTTTAATATACCGCGTTATATTATAAAATGCGATTCTTTGCCACATCATTATGCTGAGTAAACCTCGTCCTACTTCTTATCTGTTGGTTATTTTTAACAGATAAGAGCGATTTGCTCGTACTTACTTGTGTTTTGATAGCAATAAAAATTGAAATACCGTATACATTCTTCTCCGATTTCTTTTATCTCCGTATCGCTTTGTGTGGTGTATGATCGAATACGGTACATTCAATTATAATCCAACGAGCAATAATTGTTCATTAATCTGATGCACCGTAGGTTCATTGAAAATAGTATAGGCCTATACATATATAGGTGTATACGCGTGGTGTTGTATTATATATTTATATCTTGGCTTTCCGAATCCTTGGTTACGAGGAGACGGCGCGGCGAGCTGGTGGCGAGCTAGTATCGTCTCTTGTAGAGGAGAGATAACCACCATAATACAATTCCAGGCAGGGCCTTCGACATCTCGTACGGGACCCGGGATTAGAGAGGGCCCCTTTTGACCCTTACTAACGCGATGAAACCCGGAAAATTTCATTCGACCGGCCCTACGATGGGTGTTGGGCGGTTTTATCCACTCGGCCAGCGGTGGGCCGATAAAACTCGATCGTACCAAATCTAGATTCTAATTTACACGTACAGTACAACGTGATTTAACAGAATAATTATTTACTTAAAAATGTATAAATTTATTAAAAAATTTAGAGATTTATTTGAATATTATATATATTTTTTTCAAATTTCTTATTAACGTAACAATAGAACGCTCTTAATTATAAGGCGAAAGAATTAGAGCATTACAACGAGTAAAAATGTTTAATTAACTCTATTACAGAAATTTAACGAAGATAAATTTATTTTAAAAAATAATATTCAATACTGTAATTATTTATTTTAGAATAATTTCGATTACGTTTATCGGTTAGTTAACCGAAGCGATATTTAATTTTGCATCCAATTTTAGAATATGAAATGAGATATTTGAACTTAGATAAGGCTAGATCAATTACTGTATTAATAAAAGAATTTAAACAATATACGAGCGTTAAATACGAGTTTATTTAAATTAAATTGTACAGGGGGTCCCAAAAGTCTCCGTACCTCGACGCCGATCAAGCCCACCGGTGACCGAATAAATAAAACCATCGAACGCTGGTAGTCGGTGGTTGATTCGTGCCGGACCAAAGGACTGGTCAACACGCAGTGTTCTGGGGTTTCTTCGCGCGTCCAACACCTAATCAGAATTCAGTTTCCACATAGCAAGTCCCGCTAGAAGTAACCCCGTCGGCAGATGTTCCATCGCCTTACCCCGTCAATCCACTGACACAAATCTTAATGCTGACATTTTAATGTTTTGCGAATAAAGTTACATTTCGCCTTTGTACGAAAACTTTTGGGACATCCTGCATATATTAAAATATCAGCTAAGACGAATAATCTCGATCACGTAATAGCGATTAAGATTCCATTACATGTTAATTACCGTAATTGGTAAGAAGAAAAAATTTTAAATACACTCAAATCTCGGTTTACCGTCACCGAAATTGTCACTAAAACGAATATGGCCCTAAACGAAAAGCCACGAACAATAGAAGTCGTACGTAGCAATGAGATCTACAAATAAGTACCAGTAGGGTTTCTCATTTCCCGGGAAATTTGCCTCCAGCGGGATTACGGGAAAAATAATTTCTTTTCCCGGGATGAGATAGTAAAATAGAATTTTATATGAATAAAAAATCTCATACAGGAATATCATAAATTTGAATAATTTAATTTATTTTCTAGTAAGTAACTAAAAGTGTAGGGCCAATCTCACCCATACAGACACGTTTATATGTTCTCCTACATTATAAGATGAAAGTAAAATAAAGCGTTTCATTGGGAGTTTTAATGATTACGAAAAAAAATACTATTTTATTTCTAAAGATGAAATAAAAAATAAACTTCTATAATAATATAAAACCATGCTTCCTGAATGTGCGTGTTATTTTTAGTGAGATGGTGCTCAGGTACGGTATTAGAGGGTTTATTATCTTTAGGCTTTCTTTGTTGCAGAGGAAAGATTTTGGAAATAATTTGTTTATGACCAGGTTATAGAGATATCGATATTTGGAGTTAGAATATCCGGCATTGTGCATTGCTCTTTTGATAGTTTGTAATTCTTCATCAATTAATGTCTGGGAGGATGGAATGAGGAGCGCTCTCTGAATAAGCGAAGTAATAGCGGAGTTA
>NW_019384555.1:828468-842039 GCF_000671375.1 Centruroides sculpturatus
AAAAAATTTTACTCGTCATAAAACGATAAATAGTTTGTCAAATTTTTATTCTTAAAAATGCAGTTTCAACTGCTTTTTATTTTATGAAATCCGTCTTCTTGCGCCACCAGAGGGCCTTTTAAACAATAGGTAGTCTGTTAGCGTTGGTTAGTAGTAGTCCAAATTCAATACGAACGTTTGTTTCTTAAAAATTTGATCACAATTTAAATACAGCATTTACTTTTAATATCACCGATATGTCATCGAAAAGAAAACGTGTTGTATTATCATTAAAAGACAAATTAAAGTATTTTTTCGATTATCCGGATTTTTCCTTATCCGGACTACCTTCATCCCCAATTAGTCCGGATAATCGAGGTTCTACTGTATAAACAATTGGGTTTTTTTAATATTCCGATAAACTGCCAAGTAGTGAGATTAAGACGTAATCAGTCTCAATTCTGTACGACGCGATTATATAATTACTAATACCCGAGTGTTGATGAGATAGAAAAAGTATTCTAATTTTCAAACCGAGTACAAAATACACGACCAGAAATTTATTACGAAATTGCATAATTTCCTTACACGATTTTATCGATATTACTCCATAATTTCACCATTTCTCTTCGTGTAAAGATGTTATTTGGCGCGGTCAAATCCCCGAATAACGGACAGTGACGGGAACATTAAAAAATGACCGTTGTTTAGGGATTATTTTGTTATTCTAAAACGAAATTAAAGATCAAAATATAGCTAATGACGTCATTCCTCGTTTCCAAATAAAGATATAATTCAGTGTTTACGTCGATTGCGAAACACTACCGAGTTTCTGTACGCGCGGCTTTAATTTCCTTTTCTTGTTTGTAGCGGTTTCGTAAAGCATTACGGACCTGGCTATTTGCTAATTAGTAGACTACGTCATAAAATAAGTTAAAAACGTTGATTTAAAAAAACATCATACATCGTAAATTATCGAAAAATATAATAAAATGGCTCTTTTATTAATTTGAAAGACTGTGTGGGAGCTTCGTATAATTTTTGTACGGTTTAATTAATTAAATAGTAAATAGTTATAATATTTTAGAAGAATTAATTAAACGGAATTACATATTTTCTTTATTTACAGTTTACGAATAACTTTTATAATACCCCTTGTTTTTATCCGTCCGACATCGGACTACAGTATATTGCTTAATACGGGATGTAAACAAAACTCCGTATAATATGCTTATTAAAACAAAAACATCTCGTTCCACACTAAGAGGACCTTTTTCTATATTCGTTGCGGGGATCGACCGGATAACCCAGGCGATTAAAGCGTCGTCCTACCGCTCCGATACCTAAGATTGTCCGGACGGTCAAAAAATGGCGGAAATTTTTCCGGGAGGTGGCCCGTCCAAATATACCAGGCCCTGCCCCTGGCCACCCGGATGCCTCGTCGCGGATTTAGTAATAAAAAAGCTGTCTTAGTGCCCGTAGAGTGAAAAGAGAGGGAAGTAGATCAACGTGGTGTAAATCGTTGGTTTATGATTGACTTTGTTCCAGATAAGTAATATATAATTAAATATACAATTTTCCGAAGTCCTATATGTATATAAAATAACAGAAATGCCGAAACGATATAATTAAGGATGTGTTTCGGGATACGACGACGTTCAAAGAATGTTCGGGATATGAAGATTTAATTATTATTAATTATATCAGAAATAACGCTTTTAACGACTCGAGAGCCAAGTTACTTTCTATTTTATCGGTGTTTTTTTTAAATTTATATACATTGTATGATGGATATAATCGGTTTATAAAAATTACAACTCAATATTAACAAATAAAAAATGTTTTTTTGAGTAGGTTATAATCTATGATTTATACTACGCTTTAACTGCGTATCGATACACAGTCATTTTCTAGGAACTATCACATCCGCAGTCCCGTAATCAGCAAACAATCAACAGCTTTATTTTACTCAGATACATTTAGGAAATTACAAAATTTCCCTCCTCGGTGGGTTTCCTTCCATACAAACAAAATAAGGCACAGTTTGTTTCGCTAGTGTAGCGGAAAATTGTTCGCGCCTTATTTATAATCGTAGAATTTAAAGAAATTGTTAAATCAATTATTATATTTTTTTCTATTTCTAAAATTCTATTGAAAACAAAAGATGTAGAGACGGGGAAAGGATTTTCTTATAAAATAATTATCCTTTAGAAAACGAATGCTGGATAAATTATGCAATTGCTAGGCTGATATAGCTTAAAGAATCGATATTATAAATGATAAATGCAAAATGTTTTATTTTACTCGGATATTACAGAATGCAAATTTTAATCTTATCTCAAAACTCGGTGTCGTATTTACTGTCTCCCCATAACACGCCAGGATGATTAAGCGCAACTTAAACACCGATTCTAATATTGATATTAATGATATAAAGACCTGTCTGTTTTTATTTCTTTTTGAAACATATCTATGTACTTTAAACAATAAGTAGAAGAAAAATAAACCAATTAGACGACGGTTAAAGTATCGGCCTACTACTCGGGAGGCGCGGGATCAAATCGGGCGAGCGAGGAATTTTCCTAGATATATTGTGAGCTTCGTTGTAGGTCTGTCGGAACCAGCCATGGCTGTTTTAACGCTCGTAGGAAGAAAAGAGGGAAAACAGCGACGAATTGCTTAACTTTCCCAGCAATATTCAAAATTGCCCGTGGCGCCATCTGTTATTTTATTTTAAAACTTTTTATATTTTTAATTATTACGAAATGGCGAAAAGCTTAATTTTCGGAGTAGGGATGGGTTCTGTAAAAAATCGTAAATTCTAATAACGAGTAAAATCGTTAATAAGTTCGACCCCTCCGTCTCCCCGCTGTCTCGATCTTTAATGGCCAAAATTTAACGGCGTCAATTCCCCTAATACGCCAGTCTCCCCGCAAAATTTTAGAAATTTTCGACCGAAAGCGCGGGAATTATTAAACTTGGAAAAGGGCGAATAAAATCTTGCCCCCCCACACGCATTAACATCCGTACGTACAGAAAAACGTGCCAAATATTATTACATTTCTCGACATATCTCGAGTCCAAAAATGTAAAAATCTCGGGGAGTCGTTTTTTGACCGCCGTACTTTTCCTCCGTTATATATAACACAACCGGAAAAATAGACAAACACCGTAGAATGATGAGAAAAATCGGAAGGATTTAAGCAGATTCCATATTTATATAGTTTCAGAATTAATTTATATAAAAGTTATTAAATCTAAAGTGGTAGCGAAGTTTCGATTACAGAAGAGTAACGTCGTTTCTCGTTCAAATTTTTCATCTATTAGAAATTGCGTAGCGCGCGAATTTAACACCAAGCATTAAATACTAAATTAAGTTAAATTTATACGCCGAATAGAACGGTCGATAAGTTAAAATTCATTTAAATCGTATTTTTAATCACTGGCTTCTCCTTACCGCGAAATTTTAACCAATACGTCTAGATAACAGGAAATGACGTGGTAGTTCGTTACTGGCGTTTTTCTCGAGAATTTCTAGTTTTCGCGTGAAAATATTTTAAAAATAATTTTCAATACGTTTTTTGGAGCCTCCCGCCGATGGGGTCCGAGCGATTGCCCTTTTCGTCCATAGAATCGTTTACCGCCGATCGCGTGGCATTGGTTATCCGGTCAATGCAATCCTACGCTGGAAAATTGAAATGACGCGGCTTCTGATCTTTCGCCATATGAATATTCGGAATAAAGGAAATATTACTATTACAAACATCAAAACTTTTACCGCTTTACGCCTATTTAGTTTATAGGACGTTTTTCGGATCATAATAATCTTATAAATGAACGTTATCGGAAATTTCTAATTGGAGGATCGGTTACATCGGGAGGTAAATAAAGTATGCGACGTTTCAAAATTTAACGATTATCCGATAGGCGATAAATCGGGGGCAAAGATCGAAATCTAAAGATAATTCGCTGTTATCGAAATTGAATTTCAAACCTCTAACGGCTTTTACAGACTCGATTAACGTGGCGCCGGCATTTCGGAATATAATTTTCTAATAAAACGTAAAAGTGAACTTTATATATTTTCGGCAAACTTCCGATGGATATTGAAAAATCTTCGTGAAAGTTACGGGTAAATTATTTTCATTTAATATTACGTCTAATATATAAATATTAAAGCCGAGCCTTACATTATATACGGTGTATAATATAAATGCGAAAAGTCGTTTAAGAAGAATTGCCAGATATACAATATAATTTTAATGGTTTTTAATCGTTTAATTTCTCGTTATTATTATTATTATTATTATTATTATTATTATTTACATAGCGAAATGAAATATTTTAGGTGTTATATATTCCAGTTCGATATTCTTATACGGTGATATTTTTGACATTTTAAAAATTAAATTTAGTAAATTATAAAAACAATTACGCGAAAGATTAATAAAATACCTCATAAAAAGCAAGATTTATATAAATAGAAGTCGAAGGGAACGTTTCTTTGTACGTGTCGCTTAATAAATAGGCGGCCGCATTATTTTGAATTATTTCTCAAGTATGTCAATTAAATATTATATTAATATTCTTTTTTGAGTATCTGTAATAAAAACTGAATGTATCTAGATTCTTTGCGCGTGCTTTGGCGCGCTTAATGCGGATTTTCTATTTTAATATACGAGTTCTATCGCTATAAGTAATTCATTGTATTTAGTTTTAGTGAATATACAAACTTTAAAACCATTTTTTCGGTTCCATGTTTTCGATTGTTTTCCTTTTTTCACAAAAACCTTTTCCATGTTTCTCGACGCAAACATTACTTTGTTTTATATTTATTTTTTGAAACTTTTTGATGCGCGGTGGAATTTATAGTATAAAAATTCGTGTAAATACATCTTTTATATTCTATAAAGTTGCCAGATTGCAATCGCCGTTCTATCTGAGATCGACCAACGATAATCTATAGTCTATTTCAGTTTATTATTTGTCGATAATTACCGTGTAATAATCCAACGTACTTGGCATATTTCGGGAAGATTCCGCGTACCTTATTATCATTTTTCCCTATGTTTTCGGCGGGACATTCGTCCGGTCGGAGGCTACTCGTGAAAAATGAAGATCTAATAGTTCTAATTCTAGGATTCTGGGTTTTTTTCTTATTAATCACGATTTCCTTTATGTGTGTATATATATATATACACATAAGGGAAATTATTGTCCTTTTTCTACGATATCGTAGTCACTTATTGCCATTATCATTACGTTAGCACTAATACAGTTTCATTCTGTTGTATCGCCTTCGTTTTGGCGCGTAACTTATTTTGTCGACGAATGTGTATATATATATACAGTGCTAACGTAATGATAATGGTAATAAGTGATTACAATATCGTAGAAAAAGGACAACAATTTCCCTTGGAACGACAGTACAATATAAATGAATTTTTAGTACTTGTCGGAGTTAAATTTAAAAACCCAAGTCTTCGCGTCACCGCTCTGAAGACAGACGTTTATAAGTTTTATATAGACTATACTGTTTATATGTATTTGTATGTCTTTAAATATATATTGTACATATACTATAAAGTAGGCAATACCCTATGTTACGCGTTACGGTCAAAATCCAATTTTACTAGGCGAAACTACAAAGCCAGTTCTAACCAAGATCCTTCGTTAAGTCTTGTTTTAACTAAGCGTAGTTAAATCTAGGATTCGCTCTACTGTTAGTAAAACCTAGTAATTACCGATAAAAGCTAATGTTGAAGCATTTACACTTTTGACTAGTCAAAACCAGTTCTTACTGGGATCGAATCCCGGCAAGCGACCGCCGGAAGTTTTGGGGGGTGGTTTGACCCGGATCCTTCTCTCACCATTCGGCCACTCTCGTTGTAGTCTTAGCCAAACCTACAATGGGCTTTAAAATGTTTTCTTATTGGCCACAAAGCGAAAAGAGTTAAAAGATGAAGTTTGTTGAGATTATAGGTTATTAACCAGTTTTTGGGATGGTTACTGTTATGTTTATTCGAGATAATACAATATGGCGAGAATCCGCGGAGAAGGTAGAAAGTGTGCTTCGCGAAGAAATTACTTAAGGAAAGCTAAAGACAACCATTACAATGTAAATGACGAGAGATAATTATCATAAACTTTTTACGGAGATTGTCGAAGAAGATATCTTTTTAACATCTAAAACTGAAAGATTTGATGTTGTCGACATCGGTGAAATTAAAAAGTTGAACCTGTAAAATGCTGTTTGCCAGATAAGGAATTATTCGATGTTCTCCAACGCCCGTGTTGCTACAAGACAGGGATGTTGATATAGAATAAAAAATGGAAACGTCAAAAAACTATTTCAACGTAACGACTGAAATGATGAATATTTTTATTAAGTGTAAAACGTGCCACAAAAGAAAAGTAAGAAACAAAGGAAAAACGAGTTTAGTTTCCAAACTTCTTCACTCAGAAATGAACAGTCGCTATCAGATAGATCCAATCGACACGCACTCTCAGGCTGACCGAGTCTTCGTGTTCAATGTGGTTTACCAGAACAGTTTGACCATGTTTTTTTCCTACTGCCAGCACTCTAAAGCGACAGGGTTAACTGCACGAAGGCTAATAAAAAGTATGGCCTGCGGCTGGGTACGGGCCAGTCTACCACGAGTGCCAGCTGTTACACACGGAAACTCGAAAGAGTTCGGGCAAGAACCGACTACGGTCGGTAAATAAGGGAACTTAGCTTGCGTTTAATCCTCTTCTTACACACGATTAGAGGGACGAAGGACGTGGCTGCAGGATACTGCAGTTTTAATGCTGAGTAATGAGTACAAATACAAGTTAAACAGTGCCAAAATGACCTAGTGGCTCGGTTTCTGTCAAAAAGTAAGTGACGAAAACCCGTTCTGTCTCCCCTACAAGTTGGTGATGGAGAAGCTAAAGCGTAGAGCAGTCTTAGGACCCGTCAAAAGACCCGACGGCACCAAAACCTCCACACAGGAGGAGTCGATACAGGTACTGCTCCAATCGCACTTTCCGTGTGACGAGCAGTCCGATGACACCGAAGAACAGAGGTGGCTTCGAAAAGGCGCGAAACTGCCCGTTCTTGAGGCTGCGATGCCCGTGCCGGTGACAAACTCTGAGGTAGCCCATACCATCGGCAAACTAAAGAGTTGATGGGATCACAGCCGAAATGGTATAAGTTCTGCAGCAGGCATAACCAGATCTGATCCGTGTCTTATATCAGAAGTGTCTACTCCTGGGTCACTTTCCAGTGCAATGAAAGCGGGCGCGTTAATTAATTCATAGGAGTAGGCGCCCGAAGGACGAACCGAAATCGTAAAGACCAATAAGCCTATTGCCAGTCCTAAAAGTTTTAGACAGAAGACAGGATTCTGTCAGAATTTATTACCACTTGAAGCGGCGAGGGCTTTTACACCCACAGCAATATGGGTTCCAGCCCGGTGTGCCGACCCGCGTAGCACTACATCGAGTGGTCAACCTGGTTTACCAGAACCGCCAGCGGGGCAACCGCACTTCGCTCGTTTCGATGGATGTTGCGGAGGCATTCGACAATGTCTGGTGGCTATCCATAGTGGGAGAATTGAGGAAGGCAAACCTGCCGACCACCTCTTTTCGCTTGTCGAGAGTTTCCTGAGCGCCTGCAAAGTAGAATACCAGACCCAAGTGCCAGGTTTGTCAGGAAACTGCAGAGGGGTTGTCCCCAGGGGTCATGCGTAGGGCCCCTCCTTTGGAATGTTCTTGCAGACACGGCGCTGAGACTTGTCCACCCAGACAATGTTCAGCCGCAGGTCTAAGCAGACGATTTGTTGCTAGTAATTGTAGGCGTAAGTACACGCGAAATGGAGATTCGCGGCGACGAAGCAATAGAGCAACTCGTTCGCTGGGAAGAGCTGCATAAGCTGTCCTTCAGTCCTGAGAAATCGGAGGCCCTGACGGTGGCCCGGACAGAAGTGTTGGCGCGCCTACCAATATACCGAATCCGGGACAAACCTATTCGAAGGGTAAACGAGTTAAAATACCTCGGTGTTGTCATCGACCAGACACTATGCGGGACGTCCCATCTGAGAAGTGTTCGAGAAAGAACAAACCTCACAATAGCGGTGCTATCGACAGGACTATGGTCTTAGCGATGAAGCGATCCGGGCCATCTACAAGAAGAGCTTGGAACGCGTTATCTGCTATGCCTGTGTTATCTGGTGGAAGGAATCCGCCAACTTCAAACAAGCGGCTAACGATTCAGAGGCCCGCCTCCCTGCGGGTAACGAAAGCGTGTAGAACTGTCTACGTAAGCGGCCCTGGTGTTGGCCGGGCTGATACCGTTGCCTCTGGTTGTCAACCAAGAGGCAGCCTTCTACATGACAACAGTGCAAGGTTTAGAGGCGAAGCACCGTAATCAGATGGTATGTGAGTCATCAAACTTAGATGTCAGTCAGTCAGACATACTGAGAGTCCATCCTGCATATGGGATAGGAATAGATTGGGATGTCGGTGAACCGACAAACAGCGGTTTTGAAAAATACACCGATGGCTCTAAAGACAGCAGCTTAGTAGGTGCTGCGTACTGCGTCTTTTCTGACGGAGTTCAAGGGTACAGTCAGTGGTCAGACAGAACGAGGAGGCGTTCGTGTTCCGAGCGGAACTGGTGGCCCTGGAGGGAGCCTCCAAATAGATCCAACAACACCCGGGCCACGGTTCGAATCCGAACGGGTCGAAAAATCCCCAGGAATTTTTCGGGAGTTGTCTGTTCGGATATGTCGGCCCCGTCTCTCACCACCCGGCAGTCCCATTGTGGGTCTGGCCGAACCCATAATGGGCTCGCAAAAAGAGGCCCTCTTAGTGCTCACAGGGCAGAGAGAGTTAAAAAAAACACCCGGGCCAGAGCCGGTCACGGTTTACTCTGATAGCCAGTCGTCGCTTCAGGCCCTGAGCGACGGGTATAATAAGTATAAGTTGGTACAGGAGATAAGGGGTATAGTACTGAGGGCGAGGCACGCACGACACGTTGACACGAGGTGGGTCCGAGGACACATCGGGATCCCGGGCAACGAGTGTGCCGACCAACTGGCCAAGGAGGCGGCCAGGGACCCTTTTGTAACGAGGACGATCGAACCCTCGACTTCTTACATAAAAAGTACTCTGCTTCAAAGATCTATGGCATACTGGCAAGAGCGCTGGACTCAAAGTATAGTAGGTAGGTCAACCTACGCCTTCGTGCCTGAAGTTGGATGAACTCCAGCGAGTCGTGATTGGCATACGATGCAAACACTGATCGGACACGGGAGGTTTCCCTACTTCAAGTCCAAGTTCGGACGGGGAGATGGTAGCCGCTTCCGTGGGTGCCCTGGCGGTGACGCGAGGCACTATGTACTCGACTGTCCTCTAAGCGAGGACTTCCGCCAAGGGGCTGATTGGGTCGACTGTTCTAAGCCTTCCGAACAAGTACTCGGAACGGTTGCAGCAAGTAAAGGAAACCTATTGAAGCTAAAGGAATTGACGGGAATAATAATTAGTCTCTTCGACCCATAAGCTAAGTGGACGCACCGGGCAGGGCCCGCTTTTCTAGGGGAGAGGACCAAGTTGATCGTTTATAAGCGTTGGCCTCTCATTGGTAGAGTACTCTAAGTTTAGTATACAGGCTGCGCGCAAAACTGTATGACATTGTAAGAGAGTTAAACTGGAGAGCGAGGAAAGCGAGGAAGGTTGGTCCCCGTTGGGTTGCATCGCCAGAGCCAAAGCTAGAGCCAGAACCACTTAACTCGGGTTCGACCTTTAAAGTCCAGATACCTCAGCCATTGCTGGGTGGCTGATCAGACCTACGATTTAAAGTACAGTCTCTTCGTACTCTGTAGTGCCATTTGGCAGAGCAGAGGCATTTACTTAGAGTCGTAAATACGAGGTCGAGGTCTACAGTCTGTCAAATTGTATACTGATTATAATTTCTGGTCACGTATATACCACTTTTGTTCTCGCGACATATAAATTACATTTTGTGAGATTTTGGAGAAAGGTTTAGATATCGCGAAACTTTGGCTTCGCGATATCTAAACTTTGGAAGACATAAACTATTACCGAATATCCGTAATCAAATTTTACAAATGTAATGAAAAAACTTACATAACGAATGTCAGATAAAAGATTTTGGTATTTTAAAAAAAGCGCGAATATTCCGATATATATTTTCACGCAGTAGGCCTATATAGATTAAAAGAGAAAAACGGAGATTACATCCAAAGTAAACGTAAGAAAATGCGAACCCATTTTCTTGCAGTGGAAGATTACTCAATAGACGCTGGCCTAGTGCGACCGTGCCCTCGCGGTCTCGACAGGCCTCAAAAATTACGTAGCAAAAAGATAATGTGCCCGGAAAAATTTAGTGAACGTTCAAAAAATGTATATTACAAAGAAAAAACTTGTTATTATTCGAGGATTTTGTTGTCTTTTTAATACATAATGAACATTTTTACATAGAGGGCATTATAACAAAATCGCGAGTAGGGCCTCAAATCGTCTACCGCTTTCTGTCTTCCTCGAAAGTAGATTAGAAATATCTTCCGCGGAAACGTTATAAGTCAAAGTCTTTTCCTTCGTTCCTAGAATCGTTCTTACGGAGTCTTCTGGAAAACAGGCGTCACCTTTTGTTCATTTCTGTTTCGGCTTTTCACCGGCCAACTACTCCCATTATCTTTTTATCTGTTTGGTTTATATTATTTACTTTTTCTTTTCATTTTATTTTCGAATTTCACATCTGTTTTTAAATTTATATACATATATTGTATATTGTGCGCTTAGTACGCTATTATTTTGGTATCTATCTCGCCCTCTATAAAACTAATTACAAAAATGTAATAATATTTACAAAATTTTACTTCTTACAAATATCCTGTACGGGTTATATACATACACGTTAGGTTTACACTCCCACTTTTTAAGTACGGTGTTCATTTTGATATTTGTATAAACTGTAGCGAAAATAAAATTAATCGAGGTGTACTTTTAACTCCGAAATATTGGAATTTTTATTTTCAAATAGGATTAAAAATAAAAAAATTAAATAACGTAGAGTATACGATTTTGTTGAATAAAAAAATACGACTTTAGAAGATTCAAATTTCTTACTTCCCAAACATTTAACTATCAAATTTGTTTTAAATCAAAGCGTAGAAAAGAAGGTGGTATTATGGAACCCCAATTACATTTTAGTGAATTGTAAACAAGGAATCATAACTACACCCACATTTTTTGTGCGAAAAGTACTGGTAACTATTAATTTAAATGTTCCTAATTGGATTTTTCGCTAGTGTAATTATAAGTATGGTTTTTGAAGNTTCCAAATTTGTTTTTAATATACCGCGTTATATTATAAAATGCGATTCTTTGCCACATCATTATGCTGAGTAAACCTCGTCCTACTTCTTATCTGTTGGTTATTTTTAACAGATAAGAGCGATTTGCTCGTACTTACTTGTGTTTTGATAGCAATAAAAATTGAAATACCGTATACATTCTTCTCCGATTTCTTTTATCTCCGTATCGCTTTGTGTGGTGTATGATCGAATACGGTACATTCAATTATAATCCAACGAGCAATAATTGTTCATTAATCTGATGCACCGTAGGTTCATTGAAAATAGTATAGGCCTATACATATATAGGTGTATACGCGTGGTGTTGTATTATATATTTATATCTTGGCTTTCCGAATCCTTGGTTACGAGGAGACGGCGCGGCGAGCTGGTGGCGAGCTAGTATCGTCTCTTGTAGAGGAGAGATAACCACCATAATACAATTCCAGGCAGGGCCTTCGACATCTCGTACGGGACCCGGGATTAGAGAGGGCCCCTTTTGACCCTTACTAACGCGATGAAACCCGGAAAATTTCATTCGACCGGCCCTACGATGGGTGTTGGGCGGTTTTATCCACTCGGCCAGCGGTGGGCCGATAAAACTCGATCGTACCAAATCTAGATTCTAATTTACACGTACAGTACAACGTGATTTAACAGAATAATTATTTACTTAAAAATGTATAAATTTATTAAAAAATTTAGAGATTTATTTGAATATTATATATATTTTTTTCAAATTTCTTATTAACGTAACAATAGAACGCTCTTAATTATAAGGCGAAAGAATTAGAGCATTACAACGAGTAAAAATGTTTAATTAACTCTATTACAGAAATTTAACGAAGATAAATTTATTTTAAAAAATAATATTCAATACTGTAATTATTTATTTTAGAATAATTTCGATTACGTTTATCGGTTAGTTAACCGAAGCGATATTTAATTTTGCATCCAATTTTAGAATATGAAATGAGATATTTGAACTTAGATAAGGCTAGATCAATTACTGTATTAATAAAAGAATTTAAACAATATACGAGCGTTAAATACGAGTTTATTTAAATTAAATTGTACAGGGGGTCCCAAAAGTCTCCGTACCTCGACGCCGATCAAGCCCACCGGTGACCGAATAAATAAAACCATCGAACGCTGGTAGTCGGTGGTTGATTCGTGCCGGACCAAAGGACTGGTCAACACGCAGTGTTCTGGGGTTTCTTCGCGCGTCCAACACCTAATCAGAATTCAGTTTCCACATAGCAAGTCCCGCTAGAAGTAACCCCGTCGGCAGATGTTCCATCGCCTTACCCCGTCAATCCACTGACACAAATCTTAATGCTGACATTTTAATGTTTTGCGAATAAAGTTACATTTCGCCTTTGTACGAAAACTTTTGGGACATCCTGCATATATTAAAATATCAGCTAAGACGAATAATCTCGATCACGTAATAGCGATTAAGATTCCATTACATGTTAATTACCGTAATTGGTAAGAAGAAAAAATTTTAAATACACTCAAATCTCGGTTTACCGTCACCGAAATTGTCACTAAAACGAATATGGCCCTAAACGAAAAGCCACGAACAATAGAAGTCGTACGTAGCAATGAGATCTACAAATAAGTACCAGTAGGGTTTCTCATTTCCCGGGAAATTTGCCTCCAGCGGGATTACGGGAAAAATAATTTCTTTTCCCGGGATGAGATAGTAAAATAGAATTTTATATGAATAAAAAATCTCATACAGGAATATCATAAATTTGAATAATTTAATTTATTTTCTAGTAAGTAACTAAAAGTGTAGGGCCAATCTCACCCATACAGACACGTTTATATGTTCTCCTACATTATAAGATGAAAGTAAAATAAAGCGTTTCATTGGGAGTTTTAATGATTACGAAAAAAAATACTATTTTATTTCTAAAGATGAAATAAAAAATAAACTTCTATAATAATATAAAACCATGCTTCCTGAATGTGCGTGTTATTTTTAGTGAGATGGTGCTCAGGTACGGTATTAGAGGGTTTATTATCTTTAGGCTTTCTTTGTTGCAGAGGAAAGATTTTGGAAATAATTTGTTTATGACCAGGTTATAGAGATATCGATATTTGGAGTTAGAATATCCGGCATTGTGCATTGCTCTTTTGATAGTTTGTAATTCTTCATCAATTAATGTCTGGGAGGATGGAATGAGGAGCGCTCTCTGAATAAGCGAAGTAATAGCGGAGTTA